>NC_141031.1:23060000-23232500 GCF_052040795.2 Danio rerio | reverse complement strand
GACTTTTCTAATTACTTTGTCTGTTACTTAGTTACTCAATAAGTCATATAATTACTTGACTTAATACTAAAAATCCACATAAATCTCAATGGACGATAGAAGTAAAATGAAACAAAGTCAAATAAGACATTTTCATTTTGTAAACAAACGACAACAACGACTGCAACAACAACAACAACAACAACAACAACAACAACAACAACAACAACAACAACAACAACAACAACACAACAACAAAACATTTGACATACATATGAATGTTATTTAACATATGACATAAGAACTTATGACAAAGATGTTTCAAATTATTGGCCATATTTTATAAATACTATATATTTACGTAAATTAGTTTTTTTTAAGCTTGGTAATCTAACACTTAGTTCAGTTTTTTTAATAATAAAACAAACAAAAAAAAATAAAATTCAAGGGGTAATATTTTTTCAAAAACTAATTTGATTCAGGCTAGTGAGCCAAAGGTTAATACAGTAGGGTATATGCCGAGCTAGTGCTGTTCCCATGCTGATACACTTCCGGTGAGCTGTTATTGTGAACTTTTTACCATTTTATACGGTTCCTTATACAGCATCGATGTTGTAATGTCATTAAAATACATTCAGTTTAATAAACTTTAACATTTATTTAGTTGCTCAAGCGTAAAACGAGACAAAAAGCTGTTTACTCGCACGCGCCCATCAGAATCGGCAGGCTAACGCAGAAGCTCCATTGAATATAATGGGGTAAAATAAATGCTCATATTATAAAGATATGGCGGAGGAAATGTCATTGAATGCAGTGCTTCTTGTACAATCTAAGACCCACTTTAAATCTGATATCACTCAGCTAGTGGAGATCGCTTATTTTTAAAGAAAACAGACCTTAAAAGCACTGGATTTGGCATTGGCATTCAATTCGCCGGAAGCGTTTAACCCAGGTTACAGACAAATTAAAAGTCCTATTAGCATGCTTCGGCATATACCCCGTTGCCATGGGTAATTTCCTAATTTATTTAATAATATTTCAAAATAACTAGAAAACACAGCTTTATGTGAACTAATACATTTTTTTACATTGTATTATAAACTTATTACAGATTTAATCTAAACTTGTTTTTATTCAAAAGAATATAAATATGCAAATAAATAAATAAATAATAATACTGCTAATAATAATAACCTTATACAAATGCACATGCATGAGTCCATAAAGTGATGCAGATTGATTTGCTATTTAAAGAACATGGTAAAAAACAGGAACATTTAAGTTGCGCTGGTCTGAAAATAGCAACAAATTGAGCCAAACATCTTGTACCTTATTGCTCCATGTGTATGATAGTGCCCTTTATGTTAGAGGCTTTCGCCCCAGCCCTGTCTATCATTCTTTCTTTCTTCTTAGATGGGATGGTGGGCAAAATAATGGGCCAACTTTGGTCTGTGGGCCCTACTTTGGGCATCTCTGCTAGATCAATTGATAGATTGATTGAATGATTGATTAAACATATTTTAAGGCTCATTGAAGGCTATTCAATTATTGTTCATTGTAAGTACACTGAAAAAAATATTACACTCTTTGAAACTTCAAAACTAGAAAAAAAAAAAGAAAAAACCTTTAAGTGTTTTAAAGAAAAAAATAGGCTGAATTATGAGTTGTTAGGCTTTGAATCCAACACAAAGCATCTTAAGAGTGGGTCCTGCACTTGAAACTAACATCTACATCTTTATTCATCTATCATTTTAACTGCATTCAAATCACTGAATTGAGTTAAACTTAAGACCAGGGTCAAATTCATTTTGAAATGAATCATGTAGAGATGTTTTGTGAACCAAATGAAAAAAAAAAAAAAGATCCAAGATCATGCAAAGAATTAATTTATAAATGTAATTATTAAAATGTCATGCAATTTTAATCAAAATTGTTTTTGGTTTATTTAGGGTGGGCTTTTTTATTTATTATACACAATAAAAAACTTCTGTTCATTGAAAATGGATATTAAAAAGAACATGTCTTTTTGTGAAAGAAACAATGAAATAAGATAACACGTTTAAGCTTCTTGATAAGTCAGCTGTCGACCACTGTACCCATATCACTTCTTTAAAAAATATAGTTTAATAATCACTGAAAAAAATTATAATTTTGACAGACTGTATACAAAAAGATTCAATCTAAACAAATGATTTCTAAACTTTTGAGAAAACATGAGTTATATTGATTATAATTACAATTACATTTTTTAATATATGTTATTATCTGATGTCATGAAAAGCTGTTATTCTCCTATTCATTGTAACTTCACAAAGTTCCATAAAAATACAGTAACAATATAAAATTGGTTCATGTGATTTTTATACTACTGAAACAAAAAGTTGGATCACTAAATTTCTGATAATCTTCCCTTTGAGTGAGCTGTTAAGTAGTGTAACCAATTCACTGAATCAATAATTAGTAATGAATGAATGATTGAATGAATTAATTAATTCTAATGAATGAACCAACAAACAAAGGAATGAACGAACAAATGAACAAATTCAACTGAACAAATTTGAATAAATAAATTCGAATAGATGAAATCGAATAAACAAATTCAAATGAATGAATTTGAATAAATGAATTAAAATGAATCATTCAATGCTGTTTTAATAACCCATATATAATATATAATATTCATTATTTCAATCATTTAAACATATTAATCACATTTAAATCATTAATACAAATGATTGATTCATTGGTGTATGATTCATTCACAAATCTAATAACTATAGTGAACGCAAGAGTCATTTCAATGATTGCTGATAATTTAAGGTTATTTGCATTCCATAAAGTTTGCAGATCAGCAATCTACAAAAGAAATAATGAGTTTTCAAGCTTTGTGAAAGTACTGAAAATGGTTCATATGACTTGTGTGTGCTTTTGAATCTCTGATAATCTTCCCAGAAGCTGTCAAGCACTGAAAATCACTGAACAACTGAGCTGATTTAATGAACTGGAACCTGTTTTCAAACGAATTCATTCATACCTGTTAAGTGAACAGACTGAGCAACTTTTACCAAAACAATAAGATCAAACAGAATCCAGACGAAGGGTTTATAGTTCCTAAGGTCACATAAAAAATAAATGAAAAAAGGTAACATAAGGTTGAAGAAATTAATTTATAAATGCATTTTAATTTCTAGATGACATGATACATATTCTATTAGCCTTCTGTTCAAACATAACTTGTTCCTGCATCTTTGCTCGATTTTTAGCTTCAACAACATTATTACTTTATTTTTAAGCATCCTGCTATTTTTAAATTACAGAAAAACAAGCAGGTTAGCATAATGTGGCAAACACGTCCAAGCTCTATGCTCCAAAACGTCTCTTTCTATTTCTCTTTTGGGATGCCAGATCCAGGTATCATAGAGTACCATTGTCAGGTGGAAGCGGCTATTAGTGGCATTAGCGCACAAACCCCTTTGCAGTTCGTTCTGTAAATCATCCATGCAGTGACAAAGCCCCGGTGCTGCTCACCAAATAATAGGACACAGAGACTGTGAATACTAGTGCTGGCCAGGTGCACTGAGCTTCCCTATCTCCCCTCAGAGCTAATGGACCAATATGGGAGAATGGAAATTGATTCGGGCTAGTCGGTAAATTAAGAATTCACAGCTTTCATTTTGTGCGTGTGTGTTTGGGGGACGTATTGTTTATTGGAATTCGAATTTCGTAGGTAATTGGGGATGTAGAAAATGTAAACAAGAATAAATGCTGCTTTGCTTTTATTAATGCCAATGAAGCTCACTATTGTCCTCCGGTGCTGTGCCTCTCAAGACAATAGATAGAGAAGGTGAGAATTGTGTGAGAGAGGTAATTAGAGACAACCGCCGAGGTTTTCTTTGAGGTTGTGTGAGATTTATATCACTTCTGTTTTATATATTTTAGTCTTTTTTTTAATGTATTTAAATTATGTTTTAAAATACAGTTTTAGTTACTTTTTTATTTTAGTTTTTTTTTCTATTAATCGAAATGAAATGTTTTTTTGGAGCTAGCTAAAATAAAATAGGTTTAACTTTAATATGTTTTGTAAAACCTTGGACCCCGGTGGCCCTCAGAACTGCCTTAATCCTATGTGGCATAGATTTAACAAGATACTAGAAATATTCCTCAAAGATTTTGGTCCATATTGACATGATAATTACAAAGTGGCTGCAGATTTATCAGCTGCACATCCATGATGTGATCTCCTGTTCCACCACAGCCCAAAGGTGCTCTATTGGATTGGGATCTGGTGACTGTGGATGTCATTTGAGTGCAGTGAACTCATTGTCATGTTCAAGAAACCAGTCTGAGATGATCATGCTTTATGACATGCCACATTATCCTGCTGGAAGTAAAGATGGGTACTCTGTGGTCATAAAGGGATGGATATGGTCAGCAACAATACTCAGATAGGCAGCGGCACTGACACAATGCTCAATTGGTACTAATGGGCCCAAAGTGTGCCAAGAAAATATCCTCCATAGCATTACACCACCACCACCAGCCTGAACCATTGATACAAGGCAGGATAGAACCATGCTTTCATGTTGTTTACGCCAAATTCTGACCCTACCATTTGAATGTTGCAGCAGAAATCGAGACTCATCAGACCAGGCAACGTTTTTCCAATCTTCTTTTGTCCAATTTTGGTGAGCCTGTGCGAATTGTAGCTTCAGTTTCCTGTTCTAAGCTGACAGGAGTGGCATCCAGTGTGGTCTTCTGCTGCTGTAGCCCATCCGCATCAAGGTTCGACGTGTTGAGCGTTCAGAGATGCTCTTCCGCATACCTCGGTTGTAATGAGTGGTTATTTGAGTTACTGTTGCCTCTCTATCAGATCAGATCAGTCTTGCCATTCTACAGAACTTCCGCTCACTGGATAGTTTCTCTTTTTAGAAAATTCTCTGTAAACCCTAGAGATGGTTGTGTATGATAATCCCAGAAGATCAACAGTTTGTTGATCAGTTTGAAATACTCAGCTTGAAATACTCAGACCAGCCCATCTGGCACCAACAACTATGCCACGTTCAAAGTCACCCTAATCACCTTTCTTTATTGATTCTATTGCTCGATTTGAACTGCAGCAGATTGTCTTGATCATGTTTACATGCCTAAATGTATTGAGTTGCTGCCATGTGTTTGGCTGATTGGAAATTTTTGTTAACAAGCAGTTGGACAAATGTGCCCAATAAAGTGGCTGGTGAGGATATATTTGCTATATTAGTTCATATCAAGTTTTATATTTTAACTTAAGATTCAGGTAAATAGAATTCTAACAATTGTTTCTAAACACATTATATATATATACAGTTGAAGTCAGACTTATTAGCCTTCCATAATTATTAGCCCCCCAGTGTATATTTTTTTACCAATTTCTGTTTAATGGAAAAAAGATTTTTTTAAATACATTTCTAAAGATAATAGTTTTATTAACTGATTTATTTTATCTTTGCCATGATGACAGTACATAATATTTGACTAGATATTTTTCATGATCCTAGTATTCAGTTTAAAGTGCAATTCAAAGTGTTAAGTTAAATAGGGTCAATTAGGCAAGTAAATTAGGCAAATCACTGTATAATGCTGGTTTGTTCTGTAGATGGTCAAAAAATATATATTGTTTTATGGGGCTAATAATTTTGACCTTTTTACAGCATTTATTCTGACTGATATAAAACAAATAACACTTTCTTCAAAAGAAAACATATTATATGAAATAATGTGAAAAAAGTCCTTGCTCTATTAAACATCATTTGGTAAATATTTTAAAAAGACACTGCTGAAACATACTACAACTGCTCTGAAGTATACTGTGTAATTAAAAAGTTTTGCACTGGGCTAATTAGGTGGCTCCACTATAATAATAGGTATAATAGGCATAATGACCTACAGTATAATACCAATATGGCATATTATAGAGTTACAATCTTGAGTTACTGTCACAATTCATTACTGTACAATTCAATGTCTATATTTTGCTAATTATCAAAATGCATAAAATGTAAAAAAAAAAAATTGTAAGCTATATTAAGCTAAAACTGCTAGAGGTAGCATCAGCAGCATCCATTTAGGTTTTAGCCATATTTGATATAAGAAAAAAATATTGCAGATTTTCACAAGTGGGTATGTTAATAAACACGCCTTCAGTGTTTAAGAGCTGAGAGTCTTGATTATTTCTCATAGTTACTTGGTGTTTTTACCATCTACATTTTGCAATATTTATTTCTGTTGTATGACAAACTCAGAACACATGCATCTATACAGATGTATAGAAAATGAGGCATATATTCAAGAAAACATGGCAGCTTATTTTGGCACTTTGTTAAATTATTTTTAGCTGTGTAAATACATTAACTAAATGTGATGGCATATGCTTCTTATTAAAAACTTTGTCTGCAATTTCTACAATTACGACTATGAGATATAAAAATGTATTGATTAACTCATTGAGAAACAATCAGAAATTCTGGGAGCTAAAAAATAGGTCAGGCTACAAACTCTTGCTGAGCGAAATGAGCTCAGATGTGAAATTCAAGCATCGAGTTTCAAAATTTTGAAGCAACATGCAAATGTAAAGGCATAATTCAAGGTCTCGGGTGTTACATCATGTCCTTGGTCCTACAAGTCTTCTACTACATTATAGAACCTGTTCAGAAATGCATAAAGGAAAGGTTTTTTCAACATAAAATATAAGCCTCAAAATTCTGAATTCTCTATATGAAGTGAAACCAGAGAGTCGAAGAGAAGCCATGTATAGATGTCTCATTATTATTTTAGTAAAAGAAGAAAGATTTTTTTTTACCTAGTAGTGGCCACAGCAGGTAATCTTTTATTGCCTCAAAATAACCAACAAGTGTAAATCCTCATAGAACATGCCAGCGCCAAACACCCACAGACCCAGGTCTCTAAAGCTAAACATTTAAGGCTAGAGGTGAGAAGGGTTATCAAAACTCTCCTCAAATGGATTCCACGCTTTTCACAGGTTTTCTAATCTTTCCATATGGGTGCTTTAAAGTGATGTCCATGTGTCTGCGTGTGCATCAGTGGGAAAAGATTGTAGTAATCCATGGGTGTAATCTGTGGTACAAGCGGCCGTGAGGGAGTTTATGAGGACAGTCCCCAGAATGCTAAGGCCGGGATGGAGTCTGAACAGCAGATAACACAAAACTTAAGCTTGTGGAAGCCCAGAGGAGCCCAGGCATGGATAACACACCTCAAAGTACAGCAGTGGCGAGAGCGTTTCTGTAAAAACCCCTCATGAGAACACATCCTCCTCAATGTTTGAAGTACCGGCTATACTATATAGTCCTCTATTACATAATACCTCTTTTTAAAATGATCACTAAAACTCTGGATCCTGATTGGTCAATAATGGCAGAAACACTTCTGTATTTCCCCACTGTTTAAAGCAGCTACTCAATCCCTAAAACCTCAAGTAAAAGAAGTAATTAGTGACTATCATTAAAAATCTTAATTTTACATCACTGTGAACTTAAATTGATGCTGTAAAACATATCCATTAACAATAGTTTCCAGCAGCTCATGGTTCATGGGTGTTTTACATTTATTTACATTTCTGAATAGCTGTCACATCCGTCTGTGACCACCTGAGGGCGCGGTAGCGCTCTAGGACTTTGTAGGCGCTACAGTGCCCCAGGAAAAACTACATTTTCATACATGCCCCGCGCACACACCGGAACACCTACACTGACCTGCCATCACATCTGTTTTGTGTTACCGTTGATTATCTGGACTATATATTCTACCATTCCACCTATGTTTGTGATCGCGTCGTTGTCTTCCTTGTCCAAGTTTCGAGTAAGTCTAAGAGTCCTAGTTTGCTATTCTGATTCCTGTTCTTGTATTTTTGCATTAGTCTAGTTGTGTGTCATTTGTCTAGTCTGTTTTCTAATTAGTTTAGTTGTTTGAGTTTGTTTTTCCTGAGCCTCGTCTCTGATTTAGTTTCTGGTTTTGTCGTTTATTTGTTACTTTGTATTATCACCTTGTTGGCTGCACTGTAAATAAATAATCTGCACTTGGATCCGCACCTTTCTGTTTTTGTTTATTGTTTTTGATCACGCTTAAACGTGACAGAACGACGCGATCAATAAATGGATCCAGCGGATAATATCATAGTGCGCCTTAAACAAGGTGATCGCTCTATTGAGCGATATATAAAGGAGTTTTTGCAATTAGCTGCGAAGAGCTCTCACAGTGACATCTTGCTAATGATGTTTTTTCGGGGAGGACTTTTGGAACCAGTCCGGTCATGCAT
This sequence comes from Danio rerio, assembly GCF_052040795.2. Taxonomy (NCBI): domain Eukaryota; kingdom Metazoa; phylum Chordata; class Actinopteri; order Cypriniformes; family Danionidae; genus Danio; species Danio rerio. The sequence continues at coordinate 23,224,213 of NC_141031.1, read as the reverse complement.
GCCGCCATACGAGGATGACTGGAACCTGTATCGGTTTGTGGAGGAGGCTTTGCTAATCGCTGGCTCCCCCCTCTCTGTTGCCTTGAAGGAGGAGAACCCTCAGGAGGGAGGCCTGAGTAGATGGCAACAGAGAGGGATATTTTCGGGGCCAGCTGATTTAACTAAAGGAAAGAGGAGAGAGGCAGGACTGGAGTTACGGACTTACCCGCGTCGGGTTACCAGAAGAATACCCTTCTCAGAGCCCCTGGAGAGTCTTCTGGAGCTGTGTGAAACTTCAGCCTCTGCCCTATGCCCACAATGCCCACCAGTGTCAGCTCCAGTTCCAGAGCAAGCTCCTTCTCCAGATGACACCGTGCTCACGTCTCAAACCACCAGACGAGGGCGGCGCAGGAGGAGGAAGGCTCCTGCCCCAGAGCACCCGCCAGTGTCGGCTCCAGCCCCAGAGCGCCCGCCAGTGTCGGCTCCAGCCCCAGAGCGCCCGCCAGTGTCGGCTCCAGCCCCAGAGCGCCCGCCAGTGTCGGCTCCAGCCCCAGAGCGCCCGCCAGTGTCGGCTCCAGCCCCAGAGCGCCCGCCAGTGTCGGCTCCAGCCCCAGAGCGCCCGCCAGTGTCGGCTCCAGCCCCAGAGCGCCCGCCAGTGTCGGCTCCAGCCCCAGAGCGCCCGCCAGTGTCGGCTCCAGCCCCAGAGCGCCCGCCAGTGTCGGCTCCAGCCCCAGAGCGCCCGCCAGTGTCGGCTCCAGCCCCAGAGCGCCCGCCAGTGTCGGCTCCAGCCCCAGAGCGCCCGCCAGTGTCGGCTCCAGCCCCAGAGCGCCCGCCAGTGTCGGCTCCAGCCCCAGAGCGCCCGCCAGTGTCGGCTCCAGCCCCAGAGCGCCCGCCAGTGTCGGCTCCAGCCCCAGAGCGCCCGCCAGTGTCGGCTCCAGCCCCAGAGCGCCCGCCAGTGTCGGCTCCAGCCCCAGAGCGCCCGCCAGTGTCGGCTCCAGCCCCAGAGCGCCCGCCAGTGTCGGCTCCAGCCCCAGAGCGCCCGCCAGTGTCGGCTCCAGCCCCAGAGCGCCCGCCAGTGTCGGCTCCAGCCCCAGAGCGCCCGCCAGTGTCGGCTCCAGCCCCAGAGCGCCCGCCAGTGTCGGCTCCAGCCCCAGAGCACCCGCCAGTGTCGGCTCCAGCCCCAGAGCGCAGTACAATGCCAGTTCCAGTCTGGCTTCTGGCCCTGCCGGCGCCACCCAGGTTCCTCGCCCTGCCGGCGCCACCCAGGCTCCTCCCCCTGCCGGCACCTCCCAGACTCCTCGCCCTGCCGGCACCAACCAGACGTCTCGCCCTGCCGGCGCCACCCCGGCTCCTCGCCCTGCCGGCGCCACACCGGCTCCTCACCCTGCCGGCGCCACCCAGGCTCCTCGTCCTGCCGGTCCCAGACCGTCTCCTGGCATTACCAACGCCATCCAGACGTCTTGCTCTGCCGGCACCTCCCAGAGGTCTTGCCCTGCCGGCTCCAGTCCAGCTGCCTCCAGTCCCGCCGGCTCCAGTCCCGCCGCCTCCAGTCCCGCCGCCTCCAGTCCCGCCGCCTCCAGCCCAGCTGCCTCCAGCTCCAGCCCAGCTGCCTCCAGCTCCAGCCCAGCTGCCTCCAGCTCCAGCCCAGCTGCCTCCAGCTCCAGTCCAGCCGGCTCCAGCCCAGCTGCCTCCAGTCCCGCCGGCTCCAGCCCAGCTGCCTCCAGTCCCGCCGGCTCCAGCCCAGCTGCCTCCTGTCCCGCCGGCTCCAGTCCAGCTGCCTCCAGTCCCGCCGGCTCCTGTCCAGCTGCCTCCAGTCCCGCCGGCTCCTGTCCAGTTGCCTCTCCTGCTGGCTCTCTTGGGGTTCCCTGCCTTGTGTTTTCTGCAGGATCGTCCGTGGGTCATCCCTCCCGCCCCTCCCTGGTGGTCCTCCCCATTTCGGACTGATTCCCCGGCTGCACCCTGGCTTCCTGCTGGAGTGCCTGACCCTAATCTGGCCCTCCCATCCCTCCCTTTGTTCCTGCTCCGCTCCGCCCCCCCTCTTGGAACCAGTCTGGGAGCGTCTGGAAGCCGCTCTTTAGAGGGGGGGTAATGTCACATCCGTCTGTGACCACCTGAGGGCGCTGTAGCGCTCTAGGACTTTGTAGGCGCTACAGTGCCCCAGGAAAAACTACATTTTCATACATGCCCCGCGCACACACCGGAACACCTACACTGACCTGCCATCACATCTGTTTTGTGTTACCGTTGATTATCTGGACTATATATTCTACCATTCCACCTATGTTTGTGATCGCGTCGTTGTCTTCCTTGTCCAAGTTTCGAGTAAGTCTAAGAGTCCTAGTTTGCTATTCTGATTCCTGTTCTTGTATTTTTGCATTAGTCTAGTTGTGTGTCATTTGTCTAGTCTGTTTTCTAATTAGTTTAGTTGTTTGAGTTTGTTTTTCCTGAGCCTCGTCTCTGATTTAGTTTCTGGTTTTGTCGTTTATTTGTTACTTTGTATTATCACCTTGTTGGCTGCACTGTAAATAAATAATCTGCACTTGGATCCGCACCTTTCTGTTTTTGTTTATTGTTTTTGATCACGCTTAAACGTGACAATAGCATTATGATCGACCTTGATCTCTGCTTTGAAAACATTTGAATGGAAAGTTTAACAAAGTGACTTTTATAGGCATTCATATGCCCAAAGACTTTTAATTTTCAGCCAGCCAGCCCATAGGATTCTGGTGAACTGTCTCTCCATTACAAAATAGACATATTGAACTACTTGATCTGTTTTCTTTAAAAATCAGTGACCTTCACTGCCTGATAGATATGTACGATATAAAGTGGGTCTGTACTGCCAGTACTTTTTCTGTCATGTATTGCTAATTATTACACCATTACTTCCCTATATTTTTGAATTATAATACAATATATTGTTTCAAACTGTTAGAGGCACAGAAGAGGCTTATACTATCATTTTGAAAGTATAAAAAACACTTGAAATATAGGTTAGATTCAAATGGTGATGTAAAAACTACAATTTGTTCAAAATTAATATTTATATATTTTACAGTTAGATTCAATAATGTTTATACAAGTATACTTTTTATTATTTGTGTGTTGAATATTGAATGTAAATCAACTGAATCTAATAGTTTAGGCTTGTTAGTTCACTTTAGTCTTTACTATTATAGTAATGTTCAAATAATACATTGGAAAAATTATTTTTATACTGAAAGCAAGCAAAATAATCTGCCAATGAGGACAGCAAATTTATCCATTTTTGTCTTTTTGAGATAAGATTATTTACCCCATTTTCAGATTTTTTTTGTTTGTTTGTTTGTTTAAAAAGAAAAACTTACATAATTTTGGTATATAAACATCAGATTTTGATTGTTCCTAAAACAAGAAAATAATTTTTGCTTTTGTAACACATTGGTGCAACTGCAACTGCAACAGTTTGAGTGGATCGAACCAGCTATTCCTTGCATGGGAGTCAGTTGCTGTAACAAGGAGGCTAAAGATTATGGCGTCTGTCGCTAGAGCACATTTAGGGGTCAGATCAGTGAGGTTTACCTGCATAGCACCCGATAGCTGGCCTCCATTACCCCCTAAACCTCACTTCCATCCCAGACGAGCCTCTATATTGCTATAGCTATGGCTCATGTCTCAGAATGGTTAAACCAGTCCTGTTTAAAACTGCATGTAAACAAAACAGTTGCAATGTACTTTCCTAAAACAAACATAGTAAATAATCTAACAGACGTCTAAGGGATAAAATACAAATTGTGTCTGATTTTAAATATTTTGGGGTCCAAATTGACTCCAAATAAACTTTAAATCACAAATTAAAAAGGTATGTAAGCGTGTTAAATTTAATATATCTAATTTCCGGTTCATAAGGTCACATTTATCACTGCAGGCAGCTAAAATATTCATGCATTCAATGATTTTTCTTCACATATAACCTACTGTCTAATAACCTGGCCACAGGCAAACAAAACAACACTAAAACCCATAGAGTCACTTTACAAACAGACAATTGAAATACTGGAGAAAAAGCCTCTAAGACATCATTATTGTAACATTTTACAAAAACATAAATTGTTAAGCTGGGAAAATGTCAAGTACTCAAACATTTGTCTGATGTACAAACTCATTCATGGTCTGTCATTCCCTAATCTCAGTCAGTTTGTAAACGTCAGGAACACCACACACAGAGCAACACGAGGGGCAACCAGAGGAGACTGTTTTGTCCCACTCCGGAAAAGTACCTTTGGTCCGGGTGCCTTTTTCAGTTACAGCTACACAGGAGTGTAATTCTGTCCCTGGCAGCATCAGAGATATATCCGCCTTTAATATACTCAAAAAACATTTAAAATCTGGTTTACAGAGAATCAGACGTGTCACCTTTCCTATTGAAATAAACCTAGCATTTTTCCATTTGTGCCTACCATCTTAATGATTTGTTGTTTAAATGTGTTTCAACTATTTTTATCTCTATTACAGAATGTTGGTGTTTTAGTTTAATTTGTAAATATTCATTTTTATTAACATTTACATAACCATGTCTATTTTAGTAACTTTTAACTGTGTTTGATTGTATAAATCTTGTATTGTTTTTTTTTTTAGGTTGTTTTAGGGATAACAGATGAAAAGTAGCCTTCTGGCTAATTCTGGTGCATTTGTAGAAATGCTAATTAATGTACACTGCCCCTGCCAAATAAACAAATAAATAAATATATGTACCCAGCGGTCCTACTGCACCCAACCCAGTTTGAGCTGGGTGTAACAGAGGCCAGCTAGAAAAGTGCTATGCAGGTAAACCTCAATCCTCTGACCTCAAAAGGTGCTTTAGCAACAGACGCTAGATGCCAAGATCTTTAGCCTCCTAGCTAGAGCAACCAACTCTCATGCAAAGAATTGCTAGTTCAATCCCAGCTTAAACCGGACTGCAGTAGGACCAGTGAGCTACATGTGTCTAAAAATGCTTCTTGATTTAAGAATTTTTAAATATTTGAACTTGAACCAAGACAAAAAAAATCTAAGTAAGAAAAGCTTTGTATATTATCAAACTCAAACTGATTACATTTAGTACTATACCATTATCATTAGCGATTGCCCTTGTTAGAACAAGCCTTTAGTTTATGCTGAGTAAATCAAACCTCCAAATGATTATACCTCACATCCAAGTCTCGTCTAACCGATCAGTGAACCCTAGAGATATGATCCAAAAGATCCCACAAACCTCATTTCTCATCTGGCACTGGAGAAAGTTAAGGAGAGGCTTTGTAGAAGCATTAGATGGATGAGAGATGTCGATACCCTGTGCCAATCTACCTCCGAGCCCCCTTCTCATCAACCCTTGACTCACAAGTCCTCTCCTTGCCTTAGAAGGGCTCTCAGCGGCAGACGCACAAGAGCTGTCTGAAAGAAAGCTCTCGAAAATGTTCACCTGTGATACTGCTTTTTAACCTCTTAGGTTTCTCTGCGGTTCAAGAGACGTGGCGAGGAAAGCTCTGTGTTTCAGAGGAGCGAGGCAAGAGTAAAAGCTTTCTGTGAAGAGACTTGAGAGAGGCTTGTTCTTTTATGTCTCCAAGGGACACAGTCAAACTTTAGCTGTGGAACTGTCTGCTCCGCCAAGTCTTTTCATTCAGGGCCCAATGTCAGATCACATTCTGCTAATAACTTAGCAGCATCTGGCAAAATATTCTATTTGATCGGCAAAGAGGAAGCAATGGAGATGTTAAAGTGGACCATGTTTGATTAGGACTAGCCGGTATGACAAAAATCACCATATATACTGTATATATAATGATATAGTACCATCTATGCAAGTTAAATCAATGAACAATTTTTATAAACTTAAAGAAATATTTAGAAATGAGCAGTTTTCCATATTTTGTGACTCATGTATTTATTTTTCTACATTTATTTGTGTGCTGGATTTGTGAGTGAAATAAATGACTTTTATTAACATTTATATTCGTTTAAATTATATATTGTCTGGGTTGGTGTTTTGCATTATGGTTATTAAAACTTGTAGCAAAGGCAAGGAAAGGCAAGCTTATTTATGAAGCACATTTCATACACAACGGCAATTAAAATTTGTTAAAACATTTTATAAAAAAATCAAAAGAGAAAAACATAATAGTGTGATCTTTCGGATGTAATGCAATGCTCATTTAGTAAAGACACAGCTAAACAGATTTGTTTTAAGTCTAGATTTGAATGTACATCTGATCATTTCTGGAAGCTGAGTCCAGCAGTGGGGGGTGCAGTAGCTGAAGGCCAATTCACCCTGTTTTGACTGAACTCTTAGAAATTCTTGTTTATTTGATCTCAAAGATCTAAGTGATGTTAGGTTTGTATTCAGTGAGCATATCTGTAATGTATTGAGGTCCTAGTTCATTTAGTGATAAGTAATAATACTTATGAAATCTATTCTGAATCTAACAGGAAGCCAGTGTAAAGGCCTGAAGACAGGTGTGTTGTGCTCGGATTTTCTGGTTCTGGCCAGAATCCTGGCAGCAGTGTTCTGGATTAGCTGCAACTGTCTGACTGTCTTTTTAGGAAGGCCAGGGAAGAAGATATTACAGTAATCCACCCTGCTGGTGATAAAATCATGAACAAGTTTCTCTAAATCTTCACTGAAAACAAAGCATCTAATTCTTGCAATGTTTTTAAAATGATAGTTTGCTGATTTAGTTACTGCTTTGACATGACTACTGAAGTCATTTCTGACTACCAATAATAACACCAATATTCTTGACCTTATTTTACAAACTGCCAGTATATTTTCTGCTATCTAACAGATCTTATTCTGTATATGTTATTTATTATACATTTAATTATTTCAAACAACTAAAATGTTAATAAACATCACTTTGTTAAACTGTATGGTTGAATTTCCAACCTCACAACTCGACAGAACGGAGATGAAGGCCCCATAATGCAATTCACAACCATAAATAAACAAAAACACATGTTAATTAACAGATATTTTTACAGTGTATATAATGCCTACATGAAAAAAAGTACATTTTTAATTTTAAAGTTTATACTCAGAGGTGTACTCATTCATATATAATCATATTTCTCACATTATTTAGTACTTCAGTGCAAATGTTTGATTATTAATGTAGACATACAAAGTAAATAATAATACAATTTTAAACCCTTTCTAAAAACTAATGATTACAGCTCCAAATAAACAAAAGAGTAAAATATTGCTTTATCAAACATGTAGGCATTGTACTTTTTAAGACTGCAACTTTCTCATGATGCATGTTTCTGTCTGCATCTCCATAATACTGCACTCATTGCACCATAAACAATGTATTTTGCGAAACCACAAATTGAATCATAGAGCATAATATGAAATAGTAGACTATTTTGTCCATCATATTGCATAGCACTGTTTGTTTAAAAGAAAGCTGACTCGTTTTTTGTTCAGTTTTTTCTGTAGGCAGCAGGCTGTGAGGCGAACTGTAACTGTGACTGACCATGACGAGGACTTGAGGAAAGGGCCCTCTGGAGTTCTCAGGCACGTTGATTGGTGGAATGACCCAGTCCCGCTTCTGTCGCCGCAGCCCATTGGATAAGCCTCGCTGGCGTTGTCGTGGAAACGTAATGAGCCGGGGATTTTGATAGTGGTAGTGGGAGGGTCCGCCATAAATGGCTTCGCCAGCAATCTGTGGAGGACAGATATGAAGACTACATGTGAAGCAGATCTTTATATTCACACACAAAGGGAGTATATTGGAAAAAAAGGAAGGGAAAAAAACTTCAAAGAGTTAAAGTGCATGCCATAAATATGAGCATGATGAATCAAAAGGAAAATCATAAATGAATTCTCTTTCATTTCACAGACTTTTTTTCCTACACAGGACTAAGGAGCAAATTGCAATTGGAGACATAAGGTATTTCACAGGGGGGAAATAATAATTGCATTTGTCTGTAATTGGATCCCCGCTAGTTTTAATTGTATGAAAAAAAGTGTTTACTTTTAATTTGCTAATATATCAAAAACCTACACAATGAAAGTGCAATATTCGTTCATTCATTAATTTTTCTTCAGCTCAGTCTCTTTATTCATCAAGGGTTGCCAAGCGGAATGAACCACCAACTTATCCAGCATAACTTTTACACAGTGGATGCCCTTCCAACTGCAACCCAGAACTGGGAAACACCCACCTGAAGGAAACCCACGCGAACATGGAGAGAATATAAAAACTCCACACAGAAAAGCCAACTGGCCTAGCCGGGACTTAAACCAGCACATTTTTTGCTGTGAGGCGACAGTGCTAACCACTGAGCCACCGTGGCACCCTAAGGTCTGTATTGACAGATTTAACTAATTTTCTTTTGTATTTTACTTATTTTAAAAAAGCTTTCTGGACAAAAATATCCATTTGATTTAATTATTCGAAATCTCAAATGTAAAAAGAATAGAATATATATATAACTCTGTCTTCACAGAAAGAGCTATTAAATACTAATATTAAATGATTAAATAAATAAATTCTTCATTGTAAAAAATGCTAGATTTCACACAATTCCATTATGTTGTCTAAACACAAATCAACTAGTTAACTTAATTGCTTTTTCACACTTAAGTGGATAGAACATATAACAATTAAGTTGTTTAAAAGATAACTGAAGAATTGAGTTGATTCAGCTCATTTTAAAAAGCTCATTTTGAACAACAAGCTAAAATAGCACTTAATATTTAGCATTTAATATATTTTGTTGGTGACGCAGTGGTGCAGTAGGTAGTGCTGTCGCCTCATGGCAAGAAGGTCGCTGGTTCGAGCCTCGGCTGGGTCAGTTGGCATTTCTGAGTGGAGTTTGCATGTTCTCCCGGCGTTCGTGTGGGTTTCCTCCGGGTGCTCTGGTTTCCCCCACAGTCCAAAGACATGCAGTACAGGTGAATTGGGTAGGCTAAATTGTCTGTAGTGTATGAGTCTGTGTGTGTGTGTGTGTGTGTGTGTGTGTGTGTGCATGTGTGAATGAGTGTGTGTGGATGTTTCCCAGAGATGGGTTGCGGCTGGAAGGGCATACGCTGCATAAAAAACGTGCTGGATAAGTTGACGGTTTATTCCGCTGTGGCGAGCCCGTATTCATAAAGGGGCTGAGCTGAAAATGAATTAATGAATGAATATATTTTGTTTTCTTTAACAATTTTTTTAAAGTGTATGAAATATTTAAACATTTTAATGAATATAGAATGATTTACTGGCTAATAGATACCATTATTTAAAGTTATTGCAAAATTAAACCTACAGTAATTTAAGCATAACATTGTAGTATCGCAAAGAGTTTGTGTTTTGTTGTGTGGGTGGGGCCCTAATAGTAACTCTGGGGGCCCAAAACAGCGTGAGCCCTTAGAATTGTCCTAACTAGTGGCGCCCCAGAGCGCATGTCCTCAAAATCCATTAAAACAACATCTTTCCTTTCACCAGTCCTCACTTCATATTCTCAGTAATTACCTCAGGACATGGACAATATGTTGCTCAATTAAAATGTAAGTGCCAAACTGCGGTTAAAGTAAAAAATAAATAAATAAATAAAATGAAACACTGGAAATTACACGAAACTCCAGAGGAAATGTGAATAGTGTGGTGACGCAATGATATTAATCAATCTATGTGCAATAACATGTAAAACAGAATCATAAAAGAAACATTCAAAAAGCAACTCATGGAAACACCTTAATCCTATTTTAGTCTTATTCAGATTAAGGCAAATCATTATATTACTGATGTCCATGTAAATGTAGTCACAAGCCCTAGAAAAAATTTATGATTTTGAGCCTTTCCACAGATTAGTAGTAAGCTAACGTAATTTTGAATGCATAATGCAAATCTTAAATTCATGCTAACAAACAAATGATCAAAAAATATTAATGCAATTTAATTCAAATACAGTATATAAACTATGAATTGATGTATACTCATTCATTCATTTTCTTTTCAGCTTAGTCCCATTATTAATCAGGCGTCGCCACAGCAAAATGAACCGCCAACTTATCCAGCATATGTTTTACCCAGCGGATGCCCTTCCAGCCGCAACCCAACACTGTGAAACACCCACACACTCATGGACACACTCACATATACTATGATCAAAACATTTTTTGTCAAATAAAATATTTTTCTAGAGTCATCCACCATAATTTTGTGGCTCAAAAGTATCGGTTCAGACATTGTTTTTGCACCGGTACTGTTTTAAAAGTATCACTTTAGCACCTGTATCAAAATAACCCCAAACGATACCAAACCCTATTAATAACAGAAACAATAAACAACTAAACGATAAACCGTTTAAAAAATAAACAAAAAAATACAAAATTGTAGAGACATCCACCACAATTTTGTGGCTCAAAAGTATAATTTCAGGCACTGTTTTGGCACCAGTACCGTTTAAAAAGTATCGATTCAGCACCGGTATCGAAATAACCCCAACCCTACTAATGACAGAAACCATGAACATGTATAAACTGTTTAAAAAAAATCAACACTTTAGAAAGAATTGGAAAAAACTTAGGGTGCAGAGCAGAATGAATCACAACTGTAAACTCATTCGAGTCTCCCGAGCAACGGTACGACAGATGCCTTGAGAAGACAAACGCACCTTTAATAGGTGAACATATCTGTCCAATTATCACTAATCAGTCATTATTTGTGAAGTAATGGTACGATACAACAGTGGTGGAGCAGTTTGTGCACACCTGAGCCCCAAATACACAGGATCGTAAACATAGCTGCGGGGTTTCTGCTAAAACGACCAATCAAAATGACAAATCGCATCAAGGCCTCTGTAAAGCAGCCCTTATAACACAGCAATACCACAGTGACGCATACCATGACATTTCTTCATGGGTGCCCAATGAAAAAGATTGATGAAATACCACATCAATAATTTAGACAAGAAAAACTAGAGCTGCCGCTGACCCTTGCTTGATTCATCCAAAGGCCAAGGAAAGGGCTGAAACCAGCAATCAAACGACCGCCGTTTTTCACAGCACCTGACGGCATGAGGGAAAAAGAACTGTCCTGTGGTTCCTTCACTGTTCATTCAGCGCTCATCTCTGAGTAGTCAGTTCTTGGTGTAATCCTGTGTTTCTTTCTCTGATACTTTGACATCTGTGGCACTGCATTATAAAGCTGACTTGCTTTTGATTAATTATACAATATTTTTGTTTATTATATTCTACTAAAATATTTCTAACATTTATAATAGTACTCGTTTTCTCAGAATTTTACCCACTTATTTTTTTCTAACATTTTTCAGGAAAATAGATAGGTAAAAGTATTTATTTTTATATATTTAAAAAAGTTAATATACAAAAAAGTTAATACAATTTTTTATTAAACTATTTTAACATTTCCAATATGAATTAAAACACTTTATGTGGTATATCATACTTTTTTTTTTTTGATATTTGGTCAAATAACAAAAATAAAATTGAAATGAAGAACAAATAATTTTTGCATTTTTACTTTAATTAAATAAAACAAATAGTTTTGATTAGTTAGGGAAGCAAAACACCAACGACAAAAATTTTTCCAATTAAAATAATAATAATGATAATGATAATAATAATAATAATAATAATAATAATAATAATAATAATAATAATATTATAACAAGAGTTGTGACGCCTCCTAATGATGGTCATAATCATGGGCAGGCTAACCCTTGTAGATTTCTAAGCTGCGTTAGAAACCACCTACTACTCAGTAGGTACTGCATTTGAATTTAAACATACTGCTTGGCCATTAGAAAAGTACGTTCTATGTGAAAAGTATGAATGGAATTCGGACGTACTACATCCGCCATTTTGTCATGGTCACGTGACCTACCTGCGTCATTTGCGTCATTTCACTTCCATTCATGAATTATCTCGTGGAGCATTATGGGATAGGGCAGCGTGCATGGGATACGCACTCCAGAATCTCACCGGAAGTAGTAAGTCATCTGGGTACTTCTCGCATACTGATTTTCGAATTCTATGAATTCGGACATACTACTCGGCTTGTATACTGATTTTAGCGTACTATATAGTATGGAAGTATGCGGTTTCGGACGCAGCCGTAGAGAGCATTTATTATCACCCAGAATACAATCCTGTTACCATATGAACTACAAATCCTCACTCACACCTGTTTTGGTTCACCTTTGATTACACACACAGCTGGGAGCTGCTCAAGAACTGATTGCTCAGACTGTATAGTCGGCTCACTTTGTCAAACAAATTGTTGACTTGTTGGTTTATTCCCTGCAATATTAAAAAACTGTTTCCTGGTTCCTCCGTGCTTGACCCTTGCCTTGTTCATGTTGTCTGCCGCCTGTATCGACTATTTGCCTGTGAATAGTGGTGGGCAAAACAAGGCTTCATGAAACACTGAAACAGTTTAAGCAAATGTATCGAAGCTTAGAAACGTTTTGAAACCTGTCACTACAGGTACATCTAGTGGTCGTTTTATGTGTAAATAGATATTTACATTTATATGCAAATTGAGGTATTAATCCCCACGTTGGTGAGTTGAGGTTTCAAGTGATGTAGTAAAGTGGTCAAAGTTCAGGGCTAGCATGCAGAGTTAATGGGCTCAAATTCAAGGTGATGCAGCTATAAATGTTTTTTTTAATGCTCTGTTCTTGTAACGTGTTTTGTTTTAACATTGGTCTGACATGTAAATGAACACTTTATGAATAAATATGTCTTGTTTTGATCATAAAACAGTTACATTATTAAAATATATCAAATCATAATTTCAGAGTATTTGTACAAGTCAAGATTTGAACCCAAGCCATTTGCAGCAAAGTAACTTTGTGCACACGCATGGTCCACTAGGCTACATGAAGCTGAGTTTTTTCATGCTTCAGAGAAGTGTTTTAAAACACTTGAGCTTCAGGAGCTTTTCGAAACGTCAGTTTTACGTCAGCCATCCCAACCTGTGACCTAATTATGCTTCAGGACTTGCTTGTATGTACCCCAAGCTCCTGTTTTTGACCACTGCCTGTCTTATGACTCTGACTAAAGCTGCATGTGGATCCTCTCTCCATTGTCACCCTACTCACATATTACAATGACAACAACAACAACATTAATAATAATATATTAAAACACTAGCTTTTTAACAATAAATAAATAAAATTATTACCTCAAGAATTTAGATTTATTTCAATTAAAATTAATTTACAATTATGTATTATGTAAACTATTACTGTTTATTTATATAAATAATAATAATAATTCTATTATACATATTATCATACTGTATTATGTAATAATAATAATAATAATAATAATAATAATAATAATAATAATAATTATTATTATTATTATTATTATTATTATTATTATTATTATTATTATTATTATTATTATTATTTTAAGTGAAGTGCCCAATCCAAAATAAAATGTTTTTTATATATATATATATATATATATATATATATATTTTTTTTACAGCACTGAGGACATGAAGTAAGTTAGGACTGTCCTACGGTTGATTCGCTGTCTTTAGCACTCATCTCTGAATTGTCAGCTTTTCCTGTAATCCTGTGTTGCCGTTTCTTCCCCTGACACTTCCACATCTGTGGCAGTGCATTTTCGAGCTGAGACTCTTCCTCCAAATCCCATTCTTCTCCTCTCGGTCTGTTTCGCGTCCCCCGGCGGAGGCTGCCAACTCAAGCATGCGTAGGCAGGTCAGCCTATCAATGTCTCACAAACACGGCTTGTCGGCAGAAGAGCTCGGAACAGATGTGAGGCAAATCTGAGCAAACATATTGTATTTTTTCTGTCTTTTGTTTTAATTTTTCACAGCTTGATGGCTCTGGCTGCAGGGGCGGAGGGAGGAGGGCAGCTGTGAGGCGCTGATAAAATCACTTCCGCTTCAGCTCTGCTCATCCACCAAGCACACAGGTACCTGCTGCAGACCTTTCACAGGGCGGCAGGTGGAATTACTGTGCATAAGAGGGTGAAATAGAGAAGCCAGAGGTTGGGGAATGAAAAAAGAGAAGAAGATATAGAGAGAAAATCAAGTTGAGCAGTGAAGGCTAAATAATCCGCCCAGACAAAAGAGAAATTATATGAATGTATTCGAAGCGACTGGATCAGAAACCATCAGCTTGGCATATTGGAGCCGAAGGCCAAAATAATGTCAAATTTTTTCATGTAAAAATAATCAGAACTCATATTATATTAAAAATGTAAAAAAATAAAAAATAAAAAAAACAGCAACACAGGGCATCTTTACTGTTATTTATTTATTTTTATTATTATTATTATTTATTTATTTATTTTTTTATTTGCTGTAAAAGTAAACAGAATCTCAGGATCCATCAGATATTTACCATACTTTATTAACATATTATTACAATTAAATATACTTCAGAAATTTATTTTAAACTCACTTCACACATTTTTAATTAATATTTGGTAAAAACAAAATGAATAGAACAATAAAGTTTCTTTACTGAAAAATTTATTTATTTATTTATTTGTATTTAATAATAATAGTAATAATAATAATAATAATAATAATAATAATAATAATAATAATAATAATAATAATAATAATAATAATAATAATAATAATAATAATGTATTCCACTGTGGTGACCCCTTATAATGTAATAATAATAATAATAATAATAATAATAATAATAATAATAATAATAATAATAATATAAATGATTATATGATTTTATAACTTTGTTTTATTATTTATTATTTTGTATATTTATACCAGTGGTGCCAAAACTTTTTTTCATATGAAGAGCCAAAAAACTAATTTATATCAATATGTTCCATTAAAGTTGCCATGGATAATTTCCTAAAATGATTTAATAATATAATATAAAAAAAGTTACTTTAAATTGTATATTCTAATGAATTATAACTTTTTAAATGATAACTGCAATAAAAAGTGCAATAAAAACATAGACAATCACATTAATAGTGGAGCTCAATGCTGAATACACAGTTCAAGCAGAATCTGCCTTTGACTACACAGATTAAGCAGAATCTGTTCATCAAATTCTCTGCATTGTTGGGTGACAATATCTACATTTAGACAAAATCTGATTAATTTTCACCATTTAATTGAAACATATCATTTAAGTTGGCTTTAAACAATAACAAAAAAGCAAACAAACACAGGGTTACATTACATTTGAATTGACAACCTGTAAACCATCCCCATAACTCTCCCTCAGATGGGATGGTGGGCCTAATCAAAGGTTACAATGGGCCAACTTTGGCCCAGGGGCCCTAGTTTGGGCATCTCTGATTTAGTTTTTAAAAAAATCTAGTTTAATTCCTATGTTTAACCTAGATTAAATTAGCAAAAAATATAAAAATAAAGTAAAATAAATAAATAAGCAGTTAATATTTTAAGAATTTGTTTGATTAGCACCTGTTAAGAAAGACGTAGTGGCAAATGAGGTAAAGTTCTAAATGCAGCTTTTATTTTAAAAAGGACAGTGATCAGTAGAGATGGCTGATTACAAGTGAATCTTTTTTTTTTTTTTTACTTTATTCGAAGTGAACCGGTCAAACCAGTCCACCAAAACAAACTGGAAAGTTTGAAACAATTGATTAATCCAGTAAGCACTTATGCACTGATAATACAGCACATGCGTGATTTAGCAGGTGGGAAACAGCGTGCTGTGACTGAATCAAATTTGGACAACTGATTAAGTTGCAGCATGTGTAGACCATGCGCTTAAATGAGAGTATCTGGCAAAACATAGGTTTATTTCATGACTAAAAATTGTAATGGAATTTAAATAGTAAGTGCTTCATTCTGCTTTATTTGGGTTGCAAAACTTAACAGTAAGAAACTTTTCAGAGCATTGTGATGCTTAAACTGATTGAAATTATGATGGCTGACAATATATTTTTGATAGGTTGAGTTCTAACAAGAAAGGATTGTAATTACATCATTTCAGATGATGTCATCACATTGTAGCTAAAATAACTGATTATGTTTTTTTCTTAACCAGTTTATTAAAACTAAACTTCCCCAACGGTCAGCAGGCAGGGATCAAGGCAGGAGCAAACAGTAACACACAAGAGTGTTCCAATAAACAGGCGTAGATCAGGGCGGGCAGCAAACAATCAATGATCCAAAGAACAGTCCAAAAATAAGGCAGAAAAGGTGAAACACAGGAAAACCAGGAAACCGGGAAAATGGTTGAGAAAGTTTGATAGCACTTGAAAAAGTCACAACATGAAACAATACTCAGCAATGAATGTCTGTGAAAGTGGTGCTTACATATACAGTAAGAGCAATTAGGCACACACTTTAATTGCAGGTGTTTGTGTATCAGTGTCAAGTTGATGTGAATCAGGTGTGAAGTGAAAAGCATTGTGGTACATGTAGTCCGTATTAGAGTAGAGTGTGTGCCTAATTGGTGACCATGACAGGACCATTTGGGAAAAGATACAAAAAGATAAAACAACAACAATTCTTTAAAAAAAAATAAAAAAATAAAAGCAAAACAAATATGATTTTCCAAAAAAAAAAAAAAACGAATACATTTTAAAGACTCACTTGAATCATACATTTTCATTAAATTATAAACCATAATTACAACAATATAATATTCAAAACAGGATGATAAAAAAGGAAAATACAACAGATTCCACAGGACCCCAGACACCTCATACACGGTCAGCAACATGACCTCTGAGATTACACAGTCAGAGAAGCGACGACCATCCGAATGTGTCCGATCACAGACAAAAGCCTTATCGCCCCCTTACAGATCGGTTCATTAGCGCAGTGCATTCATCTCCTGGATCTGCCTTTCCCTCCATCTCTATCCTTTTCTGCCTGCTGACAAACAGGACATTGGGAGCTGTGATAAAGACCTTGATTTATCAATCAGCCCTCATTGGCGCTACAGAAGCATTCCTCCGAACGTGAAGCCAACAACAAGGAAAAGATCCAGCCTCGTCTGATCCACCATAGCAATGCCAATGAAAGACACAGACTTACAACAGCATGCCTAATGAAAAGGTTTATTCCTCTGGTAAAGCAACAAGCGCTGCACCCATTACAACAGACACTGAGGAAAGAATAAACTAGAACAAGCATGTTGTGTTGTGGGACGGCGCACGGCAGATGTAGGGAATGTGCTGATACTTATACGTTTCATGTATGTATGTGTGTGTGTGTGGGCGCACTCGGGAGTCAGCGTGTGTGAAATGGCTGCCTGGATTGCCCTGAGCTCCCGCAGCTCCAGAAGAACCAGCCCTGCCAGCTGGCTCCCCGTCCCTCCCCGCTGAGGAGAAGCCCGTTTGGGCATCAGTCAGCCTGCAGCTCTGCCGCAGACATCTGGAGGTTATTGTTCTATAGGGCCGCATTGCACTGCTTGCAACCCTGTCTGGAGTTTTTTTTTTTTCTCTCATTATACACACCAGTATGTGCAAATTCCCCATTAGGCAGCGCTCATTTGCTACTTTGGTAATCAGTCTTCGCTCCAGACATCGCTGTCAAGAGAAAACGTGAGAAACGTACCTGGATTTTCACTGGAGTTGCATTATTAAAAAGATGAGAACAATGAGTTACTTCTGGGGTTGCAATTAGGAATGGAAAAAGGCTCCACTAATTGTGTTAGGTTAATCATATTTGGGTGGTTTTAGCTTTTATTTATAATCAAACCATAGTGATAATGAATTCATAGACTTGTTTGGCCTGAGCTTCAGATTGATGGCAGAAGTCCTGACCTCTGTAGCAGTTTTCGTACTGTTAGTGCTTTAGTAATACATTGACACAGAAAATGTTATTTAAATCAAAGAAAATGAAAAAAAAAGGTGATGATTTTGAGAGGAGATTGTGATTTCGAAAGATGAGTTCACTGAGGTCATAAAGAGATGGACATAGTCAGCAACAATATTCAGATTGGCTGTGGCTTTGACATGATGCTCGATTGGTACTAATGGGCCCAAAGTGTGCCAACAAAATATCCCCCACACCATTACACCACCACCTCAAGCCTGAACTGTTGATATAAGGTAGGATGGATCCATGTAAATCATGTTGTTGACACCTAATTCTGACCCTACCATCCAAATGTTTAGCAGAAATCAAGATTTTTTAAAAATCGTTTTAAAACGCATAAGTTTTGCCACGGTTACGCCATCCGTCCACACTACGCTGGAGTTCTTGAGCGCCGAAAACAAAGCATTTTGTAAATGCTGAATAGGCCGTTTTCATTCTGAAACGCTGCTGCTCCGTCTTAGTGTGGATGAGGAAAAACGGAGACATCTGAAAACGGAGGCGGGACTGCTGAAATTCCATACCTGATTGGGGCTTTTGTGTCATTGCCTTCATCACTGTATCCTCCCTTATTCGTCAAGCCTCTATCACATGACTATAACAAATGGCTTTAACGCAACCGGAAGACAGTACTGTAAACAACAACATGGGCACAGAAATGGGAGCGTTGTTTGCACTATTGTCTGTTTTAGGCGCCATTGTGCAGTTATTCATTTGTTTGTTGACTAACAATAACCAAATGCAGAGCAAGACACATGCTTTCTGTTTATACTAGAACGCGCATGCCCAGAGTGTGCGAATGGTCATGTGATATACGTTTTTGGTGGCGTAGTGTGGACGGAAATATGTCAGAGACGCTAGGTAAAACGCTAGTGTGGACGCGGATCGTTTTTGATCTAAAATGCCGTTTTAAAACTAAAACGCACTATTGTAAACGGGGCCTCAGTTTCCTGTTCTTAGCTGACAGGAGTTGTCCCCGGTTTGATCTTCTGCTGCTGTAACTTATCTGCCTCAAAGTTCAATGTGTTGTGCGTTCAGAGATGCTCTTCTGAATACCTCAGTTGTAACAAGTGTTTATTTGAGTTACTGTTGCCTCTCTATCAGCTCAAACCAGTCTGGCCATTCTCCTCTGACCTCTGGCATCAACAAGGCATTTGCACCCACAGAACTGCCGCTCACTGGATATTTTCATTTTTTGGATCATTCTCTGTAAACCCTAGAGATGGTTGTGGTTGAATATCTCAGTAGATCAGCAGTTTCTGAAAAACTCAGACAAGCCCGTCTGCCACGTTTAAAGTCAAAACCTTAAATCACCTTCGTTCCCATGTTGATGACTTTGTTTATACATTATTTCTTTTCTCTTTTTGATTTGGAGTGTACCTAAATCTGCTGTTGTATAAACATTTGTTTTGTCCTATACTTGGTTTGTGCTTAAAAGCTGTGGTTGCAATATATTTATTAAGTTTTTGTTACTTGCCAAGGAGAAATTTGACTGACTTGTAAAACAAACAATCATTGTTTGTTTTGTTCTGCATTATTATTTTAAAATCAAAAACAATATTAAACCAGACTGCAATCAATAAACCATTTACTCAAGAGTTTCATCTTCAGATGTCAAGACTCTTTAGTGTGTGCTTCAAATACTTTTAAAATAGGGTTTAGTTGATCCTTATGAACACTTACTGCCACAGCTGTAAACAAGATGGTATTTTAAAATCTTATGTTTTGGTCCTTCAGTGTCATTACGGTGCATTCTGATTCCTCAAGAAATGATGAGACACTTATTTTCAGTGAACCCAAAAAATATATATTTATCTCAAAAAATAGAACTATTGAGTCTTACGCTGTCTTTCTTTTAAGTGAATCAGAAACATACACTGTAATCAGTGAACTACAGTCCTGAGTGAGCTTTTTTCAGTGAATACACATTTATTTTGACTAGTGCACTTCAAAATAAAATCCATATCTTGTGTATTCTAAAAACAAAATAATTATTCTAAGCCTGTTCTTTTCTAAATCAAAACATGAACTTTTCCAATTTATAACAATTGCTACAATTAATAGATGATACAAAATACAAAAACAATATACCATCACTGGCCACTTTAACAGGTGCACCTACTGTAGTACCGGGTTGGACCCCTTTTGCCTTTAGAACTGCCTAAATCCTTCGTGGCATAGATTCAACAAGGAACTGGAAATATTCCTTGGGGTTTTGGTTCATACTGACATGATAGCATCACACAGTTGCTGCAGATTACTCGGCTGCACATCCATGACATGAATCTCTTATTTCACCACATCCCAAAGGTGCTTTATTGGATTGCGTTCTGGTGACTGTGGAGGTCATGTGAGTACAGTGAACTGATTGTCATGTTTCAGAAGCCATGATTTATGACATGGCGTGTTATCCTGCTGGAAGTAGCCATTAGGGGATGGGTACACTGTGGTCATAAAGGGATGTTCATGGTCATCAACAATACTCAGGTAGGCTGTGGCATTAACACAATGCTAAATTGGTACTAATGGGTTAAAAGTGTGCCAAGAAAATATCCCCACCACCATTACACCACCACCAGCCAGACTGAACCATTGATACAAGGCAGGATGGATCCATGCTTTCATGTTGTTGTTGCCAAATTCTGAATCTATGAACACAGAACAGCCGCTCACTGGATATTTTCTATTTTTCAGACCATTCTCTGTAAACCCTAGATATGGCTGTGTGTGAAAATCCCAGTAGATCAGCAGTTTCTGAAATACTCAGAGAAGCCCATCTGGTACCAACAACCATGCCACATTCAAAGTCACTTAAATTATCTTTCTTCCCCATTCTGCTGCTCGGTTTGAGCTGCAGCACCTCGTCTTGACCATGTCTACATGTCTAAATGCATTGAGTCGCTGCCATGTGATTGGCTGATTAGAAATTTGCGTTAATGAGCAGTTGGACAGGTGGACCTAATAAAGTGGCCGGTGAGTGTATCTCAGACATAATAAGAAATGGAAAAAAAAAAAAAAACCAACAACTTTCAATTTATTTTTCCCAGTGAACAAGAACACACAAATGAGCCCTGTGAACTGTCAAAAACATATTTATTGGCTGGTGTAGTCTTTTCACAAAATAAACATTGTGGAATCAGTGGGCTGACTACTAAACAAATGACTCTTTCAATGTCTCTCTCTCTCCCTCTCTCTCCCTCTCTCTCCCTCTCCCTCTCTCTCTCTCTCTTTCTCTCTCTCTCTCTCTCTCTTTCTCTCTCTCTCTATCTATCTAAAAAAACAATATGGGGTGCTTTTTATTGAATTAAAACCATTAGTAAAATCAGTAAATCAAATTTCTGAAGTGTTATGAGGCGGGTCTTTTTAGTATTCAAAAAACACGAGACGAGAAAATTCTGAATTAGCTCATTTTAGTGAATACAAAATGAATAAGTAGTGTATCCAGATTGTAAAAAAAGAAAAGTAAAAATTTTCTAAGCCAGATTCAACAAACAAACCGGTGTTTTTCCAAACAAAAGTACGATGGACAATTGTTTAATCAAAATCATATTACAACTAGTGAACAATCTACAATCAAAATTGTTTTATGGTGTATTCTTTTAGTGAATCAAAAATCTATTATACATATTAACAAGTGCTCTTAATTAAACCACTCTTTTGATTTTGATTCACTTGAATGAAACGGCTCAGACAAAAATTCAAGCAATTCAGCTCTTTTTTTTTATCACTTGCAACTGAGTTGTGCTATGAAATTCAAACCTTCAATCTGAGCAGATCCCAAAATCTGACAGATTGTTTTCTGACAGATTGTTCATAGGGCTGTACAGTATGCTTTTGGTAAAGAAAACAGAACTAATGACTCCTGAACATTATTCCCAGCACACATGAATTCCAAACTCCTGCTTCAGGCAGATGAGGCTCATATTAAGCTAAATGCCAGCCAAAAAACAGGCCTGGGTATTTTTAGACTTGAACCATCCAAAAGCAAGGAAACTTTGCTCAATAAAACATGTTAGGGGATACAGCGACTGCACTGTTTTGCTGAACTCTAAAGCTCAGGCTGGAACTTAAAGGAGATCTGACAGAACAGACCAGAATGAAAGCTGAAAATGAATCAAACCAATAAAAGCCCTGCCATCCAGGCAAATGCCATGCTAGATGATAATGAAGAACATGTAACCCACTGACATTTACGCTCAGCTGAGGCACAAAGACTTGACGGATATCTTTGTTGATACACACTTGATAATAGCGAGCTTCAATATCAATCTCTTTCAAAGCATCTCTGATAGTTCAAAGTAACAAAAGACTTGCTTACTTTGAAACTGAGATGTTTTATTTTCTAATTACTTTTATGGTAAACGAGTTAT
Source organism: Danio rerio (assembly GCF_052040795.2). NCBI lineage: Eukaryota > Metazoa > Chordata > Actinopteri > Cypriniformes > Danionidae > Danio > Danio rerio. Next base: position 23,202,081 of record NC_141031.1, on the reverse strand, counting down.
GGCTGTGTGTGTACAGGTGTGTGTGCGTATGTGTGAGTGTGTCTTTTAAAATGATGTTGATCCCAAGTGCTAATTTCTATGCTAATTTCCCCAAGCTATAACCCCTGAATATATCTGCCTTTCAAATCAGCAGGTCAAAACAAGCTTAAATAAATGCTAGGAAAGTAAAAACTAAACATATTTTGACTTAAGGGAATTGTCAGACATCCTGTCAGCAGAAACAATTTAATGTAAGATGGCCATGATGTCTAACTAAAAAGGTTGAACGATAGTGTGGGATAGTTATCCCATAGTATTCTCGTTATATGTCATGAAAAATCATTGGATTTACAGTATTGAAATCTACAGTGCATATGATACTATTTAGAAAAACATTTTAGTGCAAATTATATTATTAAAAATAATAATTTTAATTAATATTAATTTAATTATTAAAGTAAGCAATTACATACAACCAAAACTTTGTTTATTTTTAAAGCTGTTATTAAGTAAAATCATATTAAAAACATACACATAAGCAAACACTAATTGATAATTAATGCACTAATTAAACAATAATTAAAATTTGTACTTTTTAGAAATTCAGAATTCAGAAATTTTTATTTAAAGGGTTTTTATTTTATTTAATACATTTTCTAATTTATTTAGATTTTTAAATGTTATTTATTTAATAAATGTGTGGAGCAAAGATAATAAATAAATAAATAAATAAATAAATAAATAAATAAATAAATAAATAAATAAATAAATAAATAAATGAATGAATGAATGAATGAATAAATAAATAATGTATTTATTTCTTTAAAAAATACATAATGTAATAAACTATAATGTAATAAACATAGTTTGTCAGATCGTTTGTACGTCCTCATTTTGATACATGTTTTTTTTTCTTCTTTTTTTAACCAAGAAGGTTCTAGATTACGAAGGCAAATACTGATCAAATCAGGGTTAAGATGTGTGGGGACTTAGGGGGTTTTATGATGTGGTCACATGTTTGTAGATTTTGCTCTGCTCTGCTGTTTCCTGCTCTGGAGCCTTTCTTCACTGTCTCTTCTGCTATCTGGCTCTCTCTTTGGGTCTTAGTCTCTGCTCACCCTCTCTCTCAGGTAACTTTAATTACATTTAAACTGGGTCCAATTAAAATCATATGTTTTTATCATTTCATGTTTAATCATTTTATACAGTTATTTTGTAACTATATCAGTTGTAAACATTTTGCAATTGTTTAGCAAATTATGGCCAATAAATCAATTCATTTTCAAGTATTCTGTGTATTACTTTTGATTTAACGTTAACATTTAATTGCTTCAGATTGTAATACAATACAATAAAGTAATAGCAATGCTCAATCACATTTTTTTGCTATTAAAACTGCACTTATTTCAATTTTTAATAGAAGACTGCAGAAGGATGGTTTGATTAGAAATGTACAGTTTTTCACAATCGTACTTAAATTTTTTTTTTAGGCATTCGGTAAAACTACAGTTCAAACCGCTGTAGTTATAACCCATCCTCACAATGTCTTATTAGAAAGGTATAATGATGGTTTGGGATGGTAAAACCACAGTATTTTCATTACACTATATGCCAAGAAAAACCAGTGGATTTGCAATACTGAATTTTGCATAGTATTATTTAGTAGGGTTTTGTTTGTGCAAATGATATTATTAGAAATAACTATTTAAATTTAATTATAATTATTTTTTTTATTATTAAATAAAGCAATTAATACAATCAAAGCTATCATTGAGTAAAATCATATTCAATACCCACATGCACACACTAATTCCTAATTAATGCACCAATTCAAGAATAATTTAAATTTTTACTATCATAAAACTGTTTTTATTCACTAGGTTTTGATTTTACATGCTATAAAGGCATATAAAAGACAGCTTAAAACAGTGTTTCTCAACCACATTCCCGGAGGACCACCAACACTGCATGTTATAGATCTCTTCTTTGTCTGTTACACCTATTACAGGTCCTTCAGTCACTGCTAATGAGCTGATGATCTGAATCAGGTGTTTGATTAAGGAGACATGAAAAATGTGAAGAGCTGGTGGTCCTCCAGGAACATGGTTGAAAAACACTGGCTTAAAATACTTCAAAATGGCAAAACGCAAACAAAAAACAAAAACAATAGAAATCCACAATAGGTGTCTGAAGAAATTTTTGCAAAGATAAAACAAATAAATATATCAAATTAATTAAAAAATATATAGTTCTGTACATCTGTATACAAAATACATTGTTAGGCCATACTGTGATAAATTTTAATAAAAGGCAAACCTCATTAATATTCATCAGCCAAACTAGTAAGTTTCACATTAATTCCGCCTTGGCATCACATGACGCAATTGTTAGCACGATCGCCTCACATCAAGAAAGTTGCTGGTTTGGGCCCCGGCCCGGCTGACTCAGTTGGCATTTCTGTGTGGAGTCTGCAAGTTCTCACCGTGTTGTTTTGGGTTTCCTCTGGTGACTATGGTTGAATGAATAAGCTAAGTTTCCCAGTGTTGTGTTGTGTAAAACATATGCTGGGTAAGTTTGCGGTTCATTCTGCTTTGACGACCCCTGATTAATAAAAGGACTACGCTGAAAAGAAAATGAATGAAATAATTCTGCTTAGTTTGTCAGATTCTTTTTACGTCCTCATTTTGCTACTTCAGTGTCTAACTTTAGTAGAATTAGTTCACAGAAATCAAACACACATGACAGACAGAACTCAAACACATAAATAGCTGGAAAATGTCATCACACTGCGAAAGCTAAACTTAAATTTTATTTTGATAATTTATTTTTCATTAATTATTAATAGTCTCAACTAGGTCAGAGAGTAGCAAAGAGTCACATCTCCCCGAACACCCATGTATCTTCCGGCTTCATGTGTATGTGTGCGTGTGGTGTGTGTGTATGTGTGTGCGTTTGTCCTTCAGTAACCCGCCATAACCAGCAAGGAGACATTTCTCTAAACGGCATGCAGAAGGAGAGGACATGTGCGGGGTTAGGGACACGGGGATAGGGCTCGCCAGACCAGACTCCTGGATCCCTAGAGAACCTGAATTCCTGCCTCTCTGCTTGGCATTTCTAGGTCACTTTGGATGCCGAAACAGTCCGATGCCAGTGGGAAAGACATCTATATAAAGCCCGCACACCTCATCTGCTCTACACCAGAGCACAGGACATGAGCATGACAGCCACATGTATTAAAAGTTTAATGATACTTGCCAAGCAGGCCACATCGTGCTGAAAGTGTGTGTGTGTGTGTGTTGGGGAAATGACTTGGATGATTTATGACTGCTTTCATTTTATTTTGTATAAAAATTGCATTTAAGCATTCACTTTTGTAATCAGATTGCGACTTTTGGTGTGTTGCCAAAGGCTTTTGCGAAGCCTGTAAAAGCACTCGACAAGTGATGCATACATGAAACCGAATGTAATCAATTTAAAACGCATAACTAGTTTTCAAATTCTGATGATTGCTTAAATGGAATAACATCTTGCTGTGCTATTGAATCTCGTTTCTTGCTGGTGCTATATGGGTAAATAATTAGGCTGAGACACACATCGCCTTCCCCCTGAAAAATCATGAACTCAATCGATGTAGGTTATTTCATGCACTCCATTACTTTTGAGCTGCTAAAGTTACTCTTGGCTTTTTACAACCAAAAATAAAGCCATAAATTAAGATGAATTGTCACAACAAAACAAAACAAACAAACAAAAAATTATAAACCCCACTATTTTTTTCATATATTTACTTGATTTATGATAAATTTAATCATCAATATTGTGAAATACTATTACTGTCCTATTGTTACATTTTACTAAAAAGTTATTATGATGTTATTTGATGGTATTACCATAGCGCATTCATTATATGCCATGATTAGTGTATTGCAAGCTACAGTATATTCACATACACAACATGACAAAAGTCTTGTCCTCAATCCTAGTTGTAAGAGCAACAAGTAATAATTGACTTCTAGTTGATCAATTGGAAAAGTGCAGAAGGTAGATTTATCTGATGAATCATCTTTTGAAATGCATCCTAATCATCACAAATACTGCAGAAGCCCTATTGGAACCCACATTGACCCAAGATTCTCACATAATCAGTCAAGTTTGGTGAAGGAAATATCATGGTTTGGGGTTACATTCAGGATCTGGAGAGTAGATGGCAACACCAACAGCCTGAGGTATCAAGACATTTGTGCTGCCCATTACATTACAAACCACAGGAGAGGACAAATTCTTCAGCAGGATAGCACTCCTTCTCATGCTTCAGCATCTATATCAAAGTTCCTGATAGCAAAGAAGGTCAAGTTGCTCCAGGATTGGCCAGGGCAGTCACCAGACATGAACACTATTGAGCATGTCTGGGGTAAGATGAAGGAGGAGGCATTGAAGATGAATGCCATTCCAGATGACTTTACTAAGTTATTTAAGTCATTGCAGAGATGTATGGATGTACAGTAGTCTTCCAAACTCATGGAGAGTCATACAAAATATTAATTCTTTTTCCACAGCACCATGACTTTATATGCTAAACTGGACATTATTTCTGTTAAGTGACAAGACATACTAAATAATCAAGGCATGATCATATTTTATTTTTGGTAAATTAAGCATAATCTAGCTTAATTAGATAATAATAAGATAAAAAAAAATAATCTTTACCTTTCATATAAGCCACTTCTGATACCAAATGATCAAGAAATCAAGTTATTTTTTGTTGTTCCTAAAACTTGGACAGGCGACAAGACGACAATAGTGTAGAGAAACTTTATCTCACAATAAAAAAGCTCACACACTGTAAAAAATGAATGCTCAAATTTGTTATATTTTGAGTTAAGTTAACATATCTGGATTGAATGTGCTGACATAACTTGCAAATCAAATAACTTAACTACTTCAAATATCTGAGCTTTAAAAAAATATGTGAAAATGAAAACAAATAAATTTTTAAATAAATTAATCCACTTTAAACGTGTATTTGCATGCGCTTTGTAGTTATATACTATTTAACTATTCATTTTTAATTATTGCACAATTTTTACTCAAATTTCTATTTGTTTTCTTTTGGATGATGACAGATGATGAACATCTTTCTAGAGGTTAGGAATTTAATTGTGCTGAATGGCTTGGTTGTCAAAATTTGGGCGAGTTTAGCATCAGTTTGGATGTTTTGAAAACGTATTTTTTGTTAAATATTTAACTAAAAAACAGAAATGTTTGCACATCTGGGATTCTTAAAGGCAGGTGCTTGGTCTAAAACAAACACAGTGGAAAAGGTCAAAAGAAAAGTTTTATTGTAACAGATTTTCAACCTATGTGGTCTTAATCAGGTGAAGACCATTTAGCTTGAAACGATATTACAATAAAGCATTTTTTGAGAGCTAAAGTGGCAGTGTGCCAAATATTTAACTAAAACCAAGTGTGTGTACTTGTTTATCATTTTTGGTATTTTTGTGCGTTCGGGAGGGTTTTGGACAGTTTGGGCTGAAAACATTTAAGTGTATCTGGGAACACTGACCGCCTTTTTCTTATTGTAATGTTGTGGGGTGTGTTTGTCTAAGGTTATTCTCAGATACCTGCTTCTTTGGTGAAATTTGTTTTTGGAGACTTAGAAACTTGTTTTTAGGTATAGGGTTGCATTGTGGCTCAGTAGTTACACTGTCGCCTTACAGCAAAAAGGTTGCTGGTTCGAGTCCCAACTGTGCTAGCTAGCATTTCTATGTGAAGTTTGCATGTTTGCGTGGGTTTCCTCTGAGTGCTCCAGTTTCCCCCACAGCCCAAAGACATGTTATAAGTCAACTGAATAAACAAAATTGGCTGTGTATGTGTGAATGAGAGAGAACTTCAATTTTCAAGTTCACTAAACTTAGACCACGTCCATTGCACTTGTATTGTCAAGGCAGCACCTGCACTGAATTTTTTTTAATTTGAAACAACTCAAATTATTTTACAGTGCAAAAGTGGGCATACAGTTGTATTCATTTCTTTTTCTGGCTTTTTTTTTTTTTTTGTTTGGCCAGAGAGAGTGTGTCTGTCTGTGTGTCTGTTTTCTGTGTATTTCTGTTTTCAATAATTTCAGGCTTGACTGCATATATATATATATATATATATATATATATACATATATATATATATATATATATATATATATATATATATATATATATATATATATATATATATATATATATATATATATATATACATACATACATATATATATATATATATATATACATACATACACACACACACACACGCACACACACACACACATACATACATACATACATACATAAAGTCAAGCCTGAAATTATCTCACATGATAAAATTGACAGAGATTTCAGAATTTCAGAAGCATTGCAAATTAACTTAGGTTACATTGAAACGAGCATTTTTAAAATAATAAACAAATAAATAAATAAATAAATAAATAAGAGGGAAAAAGTAATTAGGGGGATTAATAAATTATTAATAATATGCTGCCAGTGTATGAATCGTGTACTTCCTAAAAAGTGCATGTTATCCGAGTACAAGCATTTTTTAAATGTGATAAAATCTAATTAGAAGAACTAAAGTACTTTAAAGTATATTACATGATTTAGCTACTAGTGAGTGAGTGCAGAAAACAATAGTCAAAAATAATACTTGACATAAATGACAAAAAAAGGTTCTTGCCTGGTTAAAAGGAGGTGAAAGTGGGTGTCCGGCGAGGGCCAGTTTAACAGTGGTCTCCCAGATATACTCTCCTGCTCTGTCTCTGGCTGTCACCATGAACTGGATGGGTTCTGTTAGATTCGTCACATCTTGCTCTGCGTAAAGAGAGCCATCAGGCCGAACGCTGAACTTTGGGTCACTGCTCTCAAAAGAAAGCTCCTCTATTCGGTGACAGGTTTCAAACTTCACTGCAGGGAAAAAATAAAAGAAAGAGAAGCATAAAGTGTGAGAAAAACAAAATAACAATGAAAGTATTATTGCTGACAGACTTTAAAATTGGTTTAATATGATCTTTCATGCTCTTATTCATACATTTGTCAAGGTCTATTTCCCCGGCTTATTAAATAAAACATCAAGACTATATACGATACAAAATAAATAGAACAAACTGTAGTTATTACAGTTAAAGCGAGCAGCATATTATTGATTCTTCATTCAGAGTCACACAGACCAATAACTAAATAAAATGAATTATATATCTAATAAATCATGGACTAAATCCAATACTATAAGTAATGTACTGGAGAAAAATGTGTAAGGAACACAAAGTACTACTTATATAATGTGCAAAAAGACAAACATTTCTTCAATTCTTGCAATTTAAAACATTAATCATGTTTGCAACATCATCAAAACTTAAACAAATATATGAAATAGTGGGAAATGTTTGGTCAAGTGACCTTCCTAAGAGTTGGAGAAGGTCAACTGCCAGAATCATTGCTCATTAAAACATTTTCTGATGATGCAAACCCGAGTAGTGCAGGATTTATATATTTTTTTAGCTTGTAAAGTTCTTATGCAAACCGAGTGAGCTAATTTAAGCTTCTGTTTGCAACAGATTCCTGACAGAGGAAGTGTTAAAATTCAGTTTCTTTTAAAACAAGTGAACAGAATGAGTAAGTCATATGCTTTTCTCTCGCTATGGTTGTTTGGAAATGGTTCTGGTCAACAACAGCAGATGGTCTGTTCAGCTACACCTGAGGGAAAGTTCCACAGCTTCAGCTCTACTTAAAGTGAACGAGCGAGCAAGCGAGAGGGAGAGCGAGCCATGTGCCACGTCTAGATTAATCACAGTTTAAATATTAGAGCTCTCTTTCACATTCACCAGAAGTTCAGTCCTGAAACTTAAGTAGATCATCTGTACTCTAAGTGCTGAATGTGGGACACTGCAGCTAGTTTTAACAATTTGAATACTTCTCAAGGTACAATAAGTTATTCTCAGGGTATAATAAGTATTTATTTTGCATTTAATAGACACTTTTTATGTAAGCTAATCAGTATTTAATTAAGTCCATACATTCCATGGGAATCAACTAGTGACCTTGGCTTTGTTATAACAATGTCTTGCTATTTATTGTATATTTACATGTTTGCATTTATTAGTAAATAGTATACACAGTGGCTGACATTGCATTTTAGATACGGATTCAATTACAATCATGCATTCTATGGGAATTATACTCACGACCTTGGCATGGCTGTAATTTAATGTTCTACACTTCTTGACAAATGTCTTGTCGCCTACCCAAGTTTTAGGAATAACAAATAATAACTTGACTTATAGTTGATCATTTGGTATCAGTAGTGGCTTATATGAGGCAAAGTCCTCTAGATTAGATTATGTTTTATCAAAACAAAATATGATAATTTCTTGATTTTTAATTATTTAATTAGGACAGTAAGGTCTGAATTTGCTCAGACAATAGTCTTGTCACTTAATAGAACTAATGTACAGTATAGAATAAAAAGCCATGGTGCAGTGGAAAAAGAATGGATGTTGTGTATGACTCCCCATGAGCTTGGCCGACTACATCCATACATCTCTGCAATGACTCAAATAACTTATTAGTAAAGTCATCTGGGATGGCAAAGAAAGCTTTCTTGCAGGACTCCCAGAGTTCATCAAGATTCTTTGGATTCATCTTTAATGCCTTCTTCTTCATCTTACCCCAGGCATGTTCAATAATGTTCATGTCTGGTGACTAGGCTGGCCAATATTGGAGCACCTTGCCCTTCTTTGCTTGCAGGAACTTTGATGTGGAGGCTGAAGTCTGAGAAGGAGCGCTATCCTGCTAAAGAATTTGCCCTCTCCTGTGGTTTGTAATGTAATAGGCAGCACAAATGTCTTGATACCTCAGGCTGTTGATGTTGCCATCCTCTCTGCAGATCTCTCGCACACCCCCATACTGAATGTAACCCCAAACCATGATTTTCCCTTCACCAAACTTGACTGATTTCTGTGAAAATGTCGGGTCAATGTGGGTTCTAATAGGTCTTCTGCAGTATTTGTGATGATTGGAATGCAGTTTGACAGATGATTCATCAGATAAATCAATACATATTAAGGTAAATTTGAAGTGAAGTTATTATTTGTTGCTCCTACAACTAGGAACGAAGACTTCTGTCAGGTAGTGTACTGTTTGAGGTTTGAAAAACATATATTTAATTCAAAGTAACTGTTAGTCTTTTTAAGGGTACACAAATCATATAGTTAGTGCAACGTTTACTGTTTGATATACATTTACTTGTATGAATTTAATACTTTTATTCAAAATCTTCTATACTTTTCAGCTAAATTTACACTTATGCATTCAACTAATATTTTGTTCAAAGCGACAAACATTGTATTTATGAATTTACCAATCTATGTTTATTTACTCAAAGTAAATTAATTGCATTTAAGGTAGACTTTTTGTCAGTCCTTGCTTTCCTTAAAAATTATCCCATAACCCTGTCCTTGACAGCACAGCTGTTCACTTTCTGAGCTACATTTATGCATGCATTTCATAGACCCAAACTGACTTTCTGCAATTAACATAGCAACTAGGGTACATACTTTTTTAAGTTTACATAAATCGCATGACTTTGTCATTGCTACCATAATGTTCTGATGCTTTTTTGAATACTTTTCATTCTAATATTGCAATGCAAAATAATTTACAGCTAAAACATAATACTGAAGGACAGAATGTTACACAGAGAAACCCAAGGACAGAAGGCTTTTCAATCTAGAGTCAGTGATCTAAAACCACTAGAGAAAATACAGTTTTGAGACACAGTGCTTGTGACAACTAACTCCATTCTCCCCCATGCATTAGAGACACTTCAGTTGCATATTGTTCTGATTGTGTTCAGAACTGTGGTCTTCCAGACTTCCAGTACTAGAGGGTCAAAGCGTTCCAAATAGATTTGAGTGCCGCTTCTCTCATTTCTTTCTTCCCGCAGGATTGAAAAGAAAGAAGGATGGAACTAAAATCACTTCCTACTGATTTTATCTCCCTTCCACAATTCCACCGATAACAAGACAAATTGATTTCATAAATCACCATGGGACCAAGTCACTTGTTAGGAGTGCTGGCGAAATGTAAAAAAAAATATATATATAGAAAAATATGCCATGAAATATCTTGCACGACAAGCCTTTTATCAAGCCATCTATCCAATTTGCCACACGGTTTCCTGCCAGAAGATGCACCAAAACAACAGGCTAATAAAGCGGAGAATCCATTTCACCAATTGCAGCATGGCTCACTGAACGTTCCAGAATTTTGTCTGGTGAATAATTGCAAATGGGAGGGGAAGAGGCTCATACGCAGTTTCAGAAAGAGCATCAAACCACTTACACACAAAATAAAACAAAAAAACACGCTCCGTACTTTAACAAGCTCTGCTCAAAATGGAAAAACAAAGTGCATCATACAGGAAAAATCACAACTGTTTATTTCATCAGGCCTCCTGAAGACGTCTAGAATCGAGAATCTGAGTGATTTTGCTGTTTGGCAACCGTCGCAAATGGTCTGAATGGACTAATTGCAGCATGTTGTTGATGGAAAAAAATAAAGTTAATTCAACCCCCACCCCCCATTCCTTACTGAGCATCAACAAAAACATCTGCCAGCAGGGAAAGATTAAAAAACACACTCATGATAAAAAAGAGAGATGGATGTTTTTGTAAAGCAACAATGGCAGTCAATGTTTTTGTAAATTAGGCTAATTTGCGTTAATGGAATGAGCTAATTATTGTCATTGATGGCTTTTTGTCACTCTACAACTGACACACAGAGGACAAACCTCTGGATCAAAGGACAGAAATCAAGCCTTGAGTGTTTGCATAAGAATAATCACTGGATTCACAGAAGCTGCCCCTTAAGATTGTTCTGTTGGATCCGGATGCTAGCAGGAGAAACACTGAAAAGGTCAGCATCAACGTGTTGCTAAAAAATCCCAACTACACTTACAGTACGTCTGCTGTAATGTCATTGCGGATAGTGCGGATTATGCATTCACCCACATACTGCATCAACTGCTCTATTTACAAGGTTTATTAATGCAGCATTGAACATTGCAGCCTATTAGATGCTTCCATTGAGCGCATAAATGCAGTGACCAATGAGGACATGCTCACTGACTGCATTCTGTACTCGTGAAAATGTTACAAATAGCATATTAATTCAAATAGTATGTTCACTCTGCAGTGTAGACAGCTTTGGGTAACACTTTACTTAAAGGGGTGTTCATAAGACTTTCATTAAACCTTTATAATCATGACATGTGAAGGAGATTTTATGCATGCATATAACAACTGTCATTAAGAGTCTTGCTCAATTATGACATTTTCAATGAAAAGATAACAATGTTTGTCATGAAAACTTGACAATACCGAGGCAACCAAACTTGTCAAAAATCTGCCATGAAGCCATTATGAATGTGTCATGTATTTTATAAGACAATCATTATTTTTTTAACCTCAACTACAGTGGTACAAGCTAAATTTTTCATTAAAATGTAATTAAATAATAATGGGTGCATTAAATGATTTGACAGAGTAGTGACACTTTCAATGAGGCATGTTAATGACAAATACAGTTTGTTCCATTTAAAACGTCATTAGAATAATGACACAATTATAATGCCTCATGACCAGTGTTGGGCAATAATGCGTTACTAGCAATGCATTACTGTAACGGCCTTACTTTTGACAGTTACTATTACTGTAACGCATTACTTTTTAAAATATATTAACCCGGTTACCAATAAAATATGATGCATTACTTGGTTAATTAATGAATTTTGGCTGCAGTCTAGCCTACATCTTCCTGCTTACATTGCCGACGCATTGTGGGATTGGTGGATGCCAACCAACCACTGTAAAGAAGACATTTTGTGTATGAGGCGCCAGACTGGACAAAAGTAAAGCAAAAGCAGAGTGACTGGGCGACACGTGAGGTAGGCAGATTGAGCGCAGGAAAGTGATAGAGAGACAATTAACATTTCTATTATTAATCACTATTGTTAATACTACTATGTTTGTTGTTTAAAATAAATAAGCACACATTTGTTATCTGTATAACAAAATTGATTTGTTAGACACGGGTGACAAAATTCTGTTATATTTCAGAACACGGTATTTAAAATGTTTGGTGCTGTATTGCTCAGAAAAATGCTGTAATTTTTTTATTGCTAAACATATTTTTGTAGCTGTTATACAACAGCAGATTTTGCACTTTGAATATACAGTTCACTTTCCAGAAGTTGCTGACATGCCACGTTACATTTGTGGTTAGCTTGAAAATTGCTCATAGATTTCATTTTTGAGCAGCTGTTATGTTTTTGTTTTGCTTAGAAGGCATACAATTTATAGTTATCTTTAATAGCATTTTTTTTTTTTTTTTGCGGTTTAGTGGTTTCGCCAAATTGATTCTAATTGATAATTCAGATTACTTTCATTTATTTATTTCATAAAAGTTTTGTGTTTATTGTATATTGTCAATATTTTTATACTCAAGCTGTGAAGGAACATGTTTAAACGTTATATTAAAACTTTTTTTGACACTTAAGTCACTTTAGTTTTTGCTTTTTTTGTTTCTGAATTTATTATCCAACAGGTCTATAACATTGTGATTATGGTCTGACTTACATATAAATTAGTGTTTAAAAATGTTTGTCTTGTGTTTTAGTTGTGAGAATGCAAAATAATTAAAACTGTGAAATTGATCAACAACATATTCTCCATCCAGTGACGTTAAAAGGGCATTAATGGGAGCATTAAAAATACTTTAACAGTAATGCATTACTTTTTGATGTAAGTAATCGATAAAGTAATTGAGTTACTTTTTAAATAAAGTGACTAGTAACTGTAACTAGTTACTGTTTTTAGGTAACTAGCACAACACTGGTCATGAACATGTTTATGACAGATTTATGACAAGTTATGTTGTCTAGGTACTGTCAAGTAGTCATTAAAAAATAAAGGCATATTTATTCAAGACTTTTTTATTCAATGAATGTGAATGACACTTGAAGACAGTTGTTTTAAGCATGCATAAAATGTAATTCGCATTCATGAATTGTTATATCATGATTATAAATGTTTATTGACATATGAACAAGCCTTAAAGTAAAGTGTTACCCAGCTTTGAATGTTACAGTAGTTTGTGAATTTAGTTTTAAACAGTAGATGTTTATAGGGATAATATTGATAATAATATAATAAAGTAAAACGAGCTAACTGTATAAATACCTCTGTTTGTGTTGGCAGTTCTTGGAATAGCAATTCAAAGCAAGCTCAAACATGGCCTTGTGAGGTATATAAAAAAAAAAAAAAACAGTATGATCTACAATTAAATTTATAATTCCATTCGCAAGCTTTATCCACAGCAAACATAAATAAAAACTACAACAGAAATCAATTATCGACTGATGTTTCAGACTGCACACAGCAGCTTTATTGAAAGTGCAATTCAGATTTTGGAATGTCAAGGTCTAATATGTAAGAAGAGACGTGGGAGAGATATTGACCAAGAAGTATGAATAAGAGTTTGAAAAGAAAGCAGAGAAGCAGAAGGCCGTGTCTGAGTGTACACAAGTGCAAGGGGAACACTGACTGCTGTATACCAGCTGCACATTTACATTTATTTAGTGAATGCTTTTAACCAAAGTGACTTACAGATGAGAAAAACAATAAAAGCAGTCAGACCAACAGAAGAGCAACACAATAGGGCTGTGAACAGTTTGTATTTTGCTTTTACGTTGAATTGTATTATTTCTGCAGCAGCATGTGAATGGATAAATTAATTAATACAGTAGATTGATAAAAGCACATAGACAGACTTAGGTGGGATCACGGACAGACGTGTGGATGGATAGATAGATAGATAGATAGATAGATAGATAGATAGATAGATAGATAGATAGATAGATAGATGATAGATAGATGATAGATAGATAGATAGATAGATAGATAGATAGATAGATAGATAGATAGATAGATAGATAGATAGATAGATAGATAGATAGATAGATAGATAGATAGATAGATAGATAGATCGATAGATCGATAGATAGATAGATTGATTTAGTTTTAAGATCTTTACATCCAAATTTGGTGAACACTGAGGGAATTTCAGTGCAACAGTTTGCATATGTGCCTCCCACTTGTTAAGGGTCCAAAAGTAATTGGAGAATTGGCTTCTAAGCTGTTCCATGGCCAGATGTATGTTATTTCATCACTATCTCAATGACAATGAGCAGAAAAATGGTCCAGAGATAGACAGAGAAATGCATGGATGGTGAATGGACGGACGGACGGATGGATGGATGGATGGTTGAATAAGTTAGACAGACAGACAGACAGACAGACAAATAGACAGACTGAGAAATGGAACGAATGGAATCCTGACAGAGAGAAGCATGAATGAATGGATGGGTTAGACAGACCAACCTGATCGCACGAGGAAACTTAAGTATTTTACGTTTTGTCAGTTTAGTGGCTAATTCGTAATTTGTTTAGTCGTATGAAAATGTACAATTTTATAAATGAGGCATGGCACTCAACCCCACCCCTAACCCCAACCGTCATTGGATGAAGAGCAAATCGTACCAAATTATACAAATTAGATTGTACGAATTCCTATGAATTACCCACTAAATCAAACAGTTACGAATTGCCATGAGATTGCGTTGAACAGACTGACATACAGACTTAGATGCATACATACACATGGACAGACAGATGGATGGATGATGGATGGTTGGATTGATGGATAGATGGGTAGGTAGACAGATAGATATACATGGATGAATGGGTCAAACAGACAGACAGACATATAGACAGACAGACAGACAGACAGACCGACAGACAGACAGACAGACAGACAGACAGACAGACAGACAGACAGACAGACAGACAAAAACTAAAATCAAATGAACAAACTGCAGAACAACGAACAGAGAGACAGTCAGTCAGACAGAATGACAGCAGAGAGAAGGCTGGACATCTGTGCCTAGAGCGAGTGTATGATCATGGGGATTGAGTGTCTGTGAGGAGTGTCCCCCCCAAGCCCCCACCCCCAATATGCAGGTCTGAAGAGCTCATCTGCAGTGCAGGTTAAGATAGTTCAGCAGAGCTGCAGCGTTTGATGTTCTCCACAGGCTCCCCTGAAGGTCATTCAGCCCATGCGCTCACAAACAGACCAACATCACAAACTCAGGAGCTTTACAACATGCTCTTTGGCTTTCTGGCTGGCATGTGGACACAGAGAGGTGCTCAGGGGTCACCCGCAGCTCAAGATGAAGCCTTCGCACAACATTAAGAATCAACTGTAAGCGGAAAAACAACTCCTGCAATATGGAAAGGATTTTGAGAGGCCACAGCATGAAAATTGAAGTCTTTTGTTTTTTTCCTTGTAGGCTTTGAGTCCATCTATATGCTAGTGTGTGCCCTAAACTTGTAAATTAACTTTTAACAGACAGACACATTTAGAATTTACTCTCACTCTTCCGGGAGGAAATGAATCAAAAAATATTGATAGCTCAGCTTGTACTACACATTTTTTTTTGTATACTAAAATGCTCACCAGAATAATAAGATCCTCAAATCTTAAATTATAAATTCCCCCTGCCTCCGACTAGAATTTTTCAGATGAATAGCCTTCGAAGAGCTTGTGTAAAATGCAAAGTAATCAATGGGAAAACAAACTATTCAGAAATAAACTATCCATCCATCTGCATTATAAATTATTCAATTATATTATGGTAAATTCATCTTTATTATATTCTATAGTACAATGATCTCTAACAACATGCTAACATTGTAATGTTGCTGTTATTTTCTATTTATTACTTAAGTAGATCTGAGGTATTTTACACGGCTTTTGCCTCTTATACAAGCTATAAAGTGTAGATTTTTTAGGCTGTGATGTACTGTACACTAATGACTATTGACTACATTGACAAGCGATAAGCCCTTTTAATGTCCTGTTCCAAATACCTATTTCAATGGAAAATACAGTACAATATGCATACAGCACAAGCTGGCTGTAGATAACATCAATTATCTTTAGTTAGTGCATGTCAGATATTATTTAAGGACTAAATTTAAGGCTCCAGAAAATTCAGCTTCCCCATCACAGAAATAATTATCTTTTTCAAAATATAATAAACATGAAGCAGTTAATTAATTAGTTAATTAATTAATAAATCAGTTGGTTATTATTATTATTATTATTATTATTATTATTATTATTATTATTATTATTATTAATATTATTATTATTATTATTGGGGTGGCGCAGTGGGTAGCACTTTCACCTCAAAGCAAAAAGGTCGCTGTTTCGAGCCCCAGCTGAGTCAGTTGGCATTTCTGTGTGGAGTTTGCATGTTCCCCAGTATTCATGTGAGTTTCGTCCAGGTGCTCTGGTTTCCACCACAATCCTAAAACATGAGGTATAGATGAATTGGTTAAGCTAAATTGTGTGTAGTGTTTGTGTATATGAATGAGTGAATGGGTATTTCCAAGTGATGGGTTGCAGCTGAATGGGCATCCGCTTTGTAAAACATATGGTGGATAAGTTGGCGGTTCATTCCACTGTGGCAACCCCTGATTAAGAAAGAGACTAAGCCAAAAAAAAAAAAAAAAAAAAAAAAAATATATATATATATATATAGGTTGCCCTGGAGCATAAATACGTCCCAGGAGGTATGTACCCAGGAGTACACAGAGGCCGCTGTGTATGCTTTTTCAGATCTAAATTTCTCTCGCGAGTGCCATTCATGCCTGCTGATCTCGCGTAAATCCACCAGAGGCTGCTGTTGACTGAATGACCGATCAACTGATCCCGCCGACGTACATGGCGAGCTACTGGGCAAACTGGTAACAGCGTATAAGCCATCCACACAGAATTAAGCAGTCAGCTTTAGGCGCTAAAAGAAAAAGAAGCTGTCGGCGGCGTTATACCGCCACATATCATTCGTTTTAAAGATGAAATGCAGCCATACGTAGCTCTTGCTACATAATCTATGCTCTCCAGAAATGTAAACTTTTCACAATAAGCCTGTGTTAGAATAATAGAATATATTAGAATGTGTATATATATATATATATATATATATATATATATATATATATATATATATATATATATATATATATATATATATATATATATATATATATATATATAATTTTTATTTTATTTATTTATTTTTTTTCATAAAACAACCATTTAAAATGTTATCCAAGTAAGGATTGTGCTAATGTTAATGCAGGAATAAAAGACAAACCAGAAGAACAAAGAGGTGGGACAGATGGTGTAGATTCTGTTTACAGGAGTAGTTCAGCTTGATACCTGTTTTATTTGCCAGTACATGGTAGAGAGAAAGCTTAAAAAAATGTCAGAAACTGAATAAAATGTTTAGTTTTTTCCTACGAACTATACTTTCTGAATGTTCTCGGCCTAAAATGTTAGCTAAGAAAGGGTATTGTGTTAATGCCTTTGCAAGAATAAAAGATCTTTCCCATTACCCCATGCCTGATCAGGTCCACCTGCCACACCACTGCAGGTAGTGCTGGGAAAAGGGGGCATGACATTCACAAAGACATCCACACACTCTCAACCACACAAATATACACTCGGTGCAGATGTGCCAGTGTGCGCACACACACACATACACACAAATACACGTGGCAAGGTCTTGAGGTCTGGTACCGCAGGGCTGCATTGTTCCGCTTGACTGACGGAGGAATAATGTACGGCAGCACAGAACTCTCTGTACGACCAGCGGACCCGCACAACACAAAGACAGGGGGACAGTGAGGGCAGCAAACTGTTACCCTCACACACACGCACAAACCCAGACACACATGCGCGCCGCTCCCCTCTGACCCAAACATTCTGTCACTTTTGACAATGGCGGTTATGCTTGATGAAGCGGAGTGGGTTATAACACTCTTCCACAGTCTTGTAACACTGAAATCGTACTGTATAAGAGTAATATGACATTCGCAGACAGTCGTGACTATCATATTACATGCTCAGGATGTTGGATAAACTCTGTTAGCATATATACTTTTAAAACAACTGCCAGTGGGGACTCAATAATGATATTTACAGCAATAGTAGCTTACTTTTGGTATAGAGGAGTTACAACCTCAGTCCTGGAGAATTAGTGTCCTGGAGAGTTTAGCTCCAAACAGCTAATGAAGCACTTACTAGATATACTAGAAACGTTCTGGCAGGTGTGTTAAAGCAAGTTGGAGCTAAACTCAGCAGGACACCGGCCCTGCAGAACCAAGTTCGGAGCACTCAATCTCTACCATTCTTGGCTAATTGTGTGACCTGTGAATGAACAGTAGTTAACAGATTGATATCATTATTACACAGTATCATTTGAGTAAGTGAGATCATAACTTGAGATCAGCCTAATTAACAAGTGAGATGTTCAGTTTGTTTTGCAGGCTGATTGAAAAGGTCAACAGAAATGAATCAGCTCTGTTTAGAATCAGACTCCATCATCATCTCAGTGGGGGTGATGGTTTCTCTAGCTCTAAATAAATAGGAATGATTTGCTTTTAATAAATGTAAGTGGAGCAAAAAGTAGAGTAATGAAGTACAAGAGGGTGTTGTTTTTCTCTTTTCTGCACCACTTTACATGCACTTCCAAAACATGAGGACTTGGGTATGCTAAACGAGGAATTTCCCTGCACAAGGCAGCAACCTCCATTAAATTTTTTACCATCTCCGCCATTTAGACAAAAATCAGGCAAAGCGATCACATACTTCAAGTGATGCTCAAACTCTAGCCATGTATTTAATGACATTTAATGCTAGCCATTTTAAACAAGTGATTGTTTTACTTCATAAGATTTGAAGAATATTGCAAAATGTGTTGGTTTCAAGTGTAAAAATTCTAGGATTGAAATACAATCTCTGCCTCATTTTCAGCGAGGAAACCCTGCTAAAACTTATGTTTACTGATGTAAACTGATATTGTTACTGTTTATATAAGAGTTAATTCACACAGAATGCATTTTTCTATTCAATTGTGCTACTTTTCTGATGCTTTTCCTCTTTAAACATGCTTGATGGATGTGCATTAATGTTATGCCCACATCTTGGATCTTTTGCAGTACCTTACACATGACCAACCAGAAGAACACTAGCATAGGCTTATTCTGAAAACGTAGCCCTATATAATTTTTTTTTTGAGATCACAAATTATATAGAAAGAGCTATGTATGGCTGCATTTCATCTTTAGAACAAACGATACAGGGCGGTATGACGCCGTTCCTTTTCTCGCTTACCAGCTGACCTGTACGTCAGGTTAGTTAGGAAGGTTTTTTAGGAGGTTGTCTGCAAAAGATTTCTATGAATCCAAGGCCAAATCAGTTTTTTTAATGTAATTTACAACGCAACATTAGCTCTTTTATCACATGGTTTAAATGTTTGTTCATTTCTCTACTTTTTCTAAATCTCTCTTTTCTAATAGTGTATACACTTCTGATTGAATGGTTGCAAAAACTATGTTAGTCAAAAAGAGAAGCTAAAAAAAAGCAAGTAAATAACAAGGTGAGAATGGGAAAATCTGAAAAAGTGGAAAAAATCAGGCAAGGGCTTTTCTTTTTCTGGATTGCTTTTTAAAACACTGCAGTGGTTGGTTGAGTTTAGAAAAGGTGAATGCTGGGGGGGATCAATCAGTCGGTCGGTCAGTCATTCAGTAAGTCATTCAGTTGACAGCACCCTCTGGTGGATTCACGAAAACAAAAGCTGCAAAAAGCAAAGCCCCTGGGACGTATTTTGCTCTCTGCAGAAATATATAGGGGTATGTAATCAGAATGAGCCTCGTTAAAGAACACAGGGTTGGAGCTTCTGTTTACAGTAGTAAGTTGACATGATAACTGTTTTATGTGCCAGGACACGCAGAGGAAAAGCTTTTAAACAAAACACATTTCTGAGCACCACCTTTCGTGTTTTTAGAGGCAAAAACTCACTCTGTGTGATTGACCTATAACTGTGTATTTAAGTGTACTCAGATCATTTGATAGAATGATTCAGGGAATAACTTTTTAACACATTCTACCACCTACTGGTTTTAATGCAGCATTTATTCATGAAAAAAAGTATCATTGTTATCAGAAAATAAACATCATTATTATTTTTCATCAATACTGCAACTTTTAATTAGTTATTTTTTTTTTAAATTATTATTATTTTCAATGTGCACTGCAAACGGTTGACCAATCACAACAGACTATACCAGCAGTTCTCATTCTTGGTTCTTATGACTCCCCGCTTTGTTTATTTTGCTTGTCTCTCGTGTTTAACACACCGGAATTAGATAACCAGCTTGTTAGATGAGAGCTACAAGAAGGACTTGTGTTCAGATCAACAAGCTCCATGCATAGTGTTCACAGCTCTCTACTCCCTGGACATGGACATGGATTGTTGGCTAAACTTGAAGTTTACTTAATTTAAAAAAGATTCACACTCTACTATTAAATTATTACAGAAGAGCAAAGAGTTACTTCACCATAATCATGAGATTTGCATATAATTCACATCTTTGTATGTGATACCCTTTGAATTGCACACGCTTTTGAACTTGAATCACGCCAGAATATTTTGTGATAACCACATCACAGGGGAGATATGGTCACATGAAAAAAAAAAAAAACAACTAAGGTAAGAGAAACATATAAAATATGAAGGGCAGGGGGTCGTGAGAACCAGGATAGAGAAATGCTAGACTAGGCTATCAGATCAATCAGAAGAGTGTACACTATCAGAAAA
The DNA here is from genome assembly GCF_052040795.2 of Danio rerio. Taxonomy (NCBI): domain Eukaryota; kingdom Metazoa; phylum Chordata; class Actinopteri; order Cypriniformes; family Danionidae; genus Danio; species Danio rerio. The sequence goes on along the minus strand of NC_141031.1, from coordinate 23,181,273 downwards.
GAGATTTAGAGACAGCCGACAAATGGACAAAAATTTAAACCATGTGATAAAAAAGCTAATGTTGCATCGTAAATTACATTAAAAATTTTTGGCCTTGGATTCATAGAAATCTTTTGCAGACAACCTCCTAAAAATAAACTACTTTAAAGTAGTTTAATAGCAGGCATTTTCACAATATTCTCTTTGAAATGTCAAACAAGTTGTAATGTAAATTGATAGGTCATGACTTAATGTTGAAAGACTTAATGCTTCTTTTAGCACTACCATTTTAATGTTTGAGGTCAGTAAGATTTGAAAAAAAGTTACATTTTTATGTTTGCATTAAACTAAACATGTCACAGTAAAGACATTTACTACATTTACAAATAGGTCTTTTAACATTTTAAAGGTTCAAGACACCCTGGAGTACATTTTTGTAAAAGTTTAACAGATCTGTGTGTGATGAGCATCAGTTAGGACAAAGTTAGCACTTGTTGGCTTTAATTGTGGGGAAAACTGTATCATTTTAAGCTTGTGTCAGCTAATTTCATCTTCTGGGTTTAAAGTAATTTTTGGGGTGGGATCAAAATTGGTGACATATCGCAAATCTGCTAGTGAAGTGATGATGTGTTGGTTTTTCATTACTATTCCTAGCAGAGGAATTTTCTTATCCTATGAGAAGCTTCTTAATTATTAATGAGAGCACATGCTTTCCAAAGGCAAGGTAAGGGTGAGACCGCGTACACACATGGCACACGGTCATTTGTGTTTGTTTCCATGATCAGCGGGGTTTGTTGCATGTTTTACCCCGCAACTCTTTCAGGGCCGATACAGCAAAGCTGTTGGTTTGCAGTTAACATTTTTCTCAAGAGAGCTGTATGAGAATAGGGTAGTGGCAGACTTTGTCTTTTATCAGTTTAGCTTATTAGCACTCAGGCATACCCCTATATATTTCTGCTGTTGTGTTCGCTATTTGTTTAAAACCTTCAGATTACCGGCAGGGCTAATGGTTGGAAAATGCAGCACAAGAGACCTGTTGCACTGCCATCCACTGTGTCTGCATTCAGACCGGGGGAATCTGGAGTAGAGAAGTCCTCCTTCTTTATAGTGTTTATATAAAAATGATTATCACACTTACAAATGTAGCAGGACATAAAATTACTTACTGTTTATTTCTTACTTTGTAAACTATAAAATCATGGGTCTCCTCACGGTTTGTGTCTCATTTTGTGAGCTAACTTACAGTTGTTGCTACTCCAGTCTTCAGAGTTACATGATCCTTCAGAAATCACTCTAATATTAATTGTTATTATTATTAATATTATTATTAATGATAAAAGTAATAAAAGCAATAATGACTGGAGATAAAATTCCATTCGAAACTACACACAATAAGTAATAAATACATATTTCATAAATAAGTATTTAACAATTTTACATTATTTTTTACATTTATTAAATGTTGCCTTGACAAACAGAATAATTTTCTTTAAATAAAAAACTGTACTACCTACCTAACTATTAATAAGCAGCAAATTATGAGTTCTTTAAGGAATCATAATAGTTTATTAATAGCAAGAATCGCACCTTAAAATAAAATATACATTTATTTAAAATAAAGGTTGCTCTTTTAAACATTTTATTTGAATAGTTAATCAAAAAATAAATAAGTTTGCATGTTTTCCAAAGAAAGTTAAGCAGCACTTTTTTAAATGAAATATTTTGTTACTTTTAATGATAATTGTTGCACTTGATTAAGTGAACTGAGTTCTAACACTTGCCGCTTCACACATCATGCAACGGAAGAATTGTGCCGCATGATGAATGTGACATCTGCAGATGCGACTGTCATATTTCATGATCAGGACATGTTGACTAAATATTTTAATACATTGTTTTTGCATCTTTCACCCTGGAAGGACAAAATCTAACATGTTGTAATGTGTATTGACAGGTCTGAAATTCAGAGAGGTAGTTTGTGTCTGGAAAACAAGTGACGGCAGAGAAATCAGTCGTGCTTCAAATCCTCTTCACAAAACCACATGACTGGACTGCTAATTAGTGTGAATGAACCAAAAACACTTCTGTTTTTTTTTTTTTTTTCTGCACACAGCACTGTTTGTGTAATGCCGCTAGGTGCCTGAGAAACAAATATAATATAAAAACATCTATCTGGCCTCTTTTTATTTATGTTTCTCTCTGAAAGAGCTCTCGAGAACCATCTTTTACTCTTTAGCCTTGATCAGCGAGGTCCTGCAATGCCAAGGAAAACTTAATCAGCAGGCCTTGACACTGTCCACAAATCAGAGGATGAAAACATTTAAGCGGGTTCACAGCTATGAACTGAAGCACCTTTTCTGAGGCCTGGAGGACAATGGCCGGAAGTATGACAAGTACTGTATGACTACAGTTGTTTTCCTCCTTTTAGCACAAGCTGTTCTCTTGGTTTTCCTCTGGGCAGTTCTGAACTCGACGAAGAACAGCCATCCTCAGCTTCCCTGCTGCTGTGTGGAAGTATATTTCGAGAATGCAGTTTAATTAGCCTACTTTCTGGAGGTTTTAAATATGCTGTTATTTTGAAGCAGTATAAACCTCGAAAGCACACATGCAATGCTTCACTAAGGGTCATGGCGCCACTCGATAACTATGGGGGAAAACATATTGCGCATTATTACATTACAAGCTAATTATTATTACAAACTCAATCAAATGCCAGCAGCATGCATTCATTAATATATTCCCACTGTGTGTAGAATAAAACCAACCCTGCATACCTATATTGCATTATGCTACATTTGCTGTACTTTTCAGCAATATGATACCGATTATCTTCCAGAAAACAATCACAAATGCAGATTTTTGCAAAAAAAAAAAAAGTATTACAAATACAATGAATGTTCTGATATGTTTTAAGACCTTTTATACATTTTTTGTTCCGGACAAAATCATTTATTTGAAATAAAACCGTAACCAAGTATTCACTGACATGCTTGATAAATTAAATAAATAAAATATACTTTAAATGATAGTGTACATAATAATTAGCAAATACACTCACCGGCCACTTTATTAGGGACACGTTACTAGTACCGAGTTGGACCCCCTTTTGCCTTAATGCTGAATGGATTGATAAACAAAATAGTTTGCTACTTAATAAGGGTGAGATTTGTTGAGATCACTTGTTCCTAAAGCAGATATATCAGCCAATACTGATAATCTGAAGCCTTTGTTTCATATACAGCCACCGGCCACTTTATTAGGTACACATTCCTAGTTTCAGGTTGGACCCCATTTTTCCTTCAGAACTGCCTTAATCCTTTGTGGCATAGATTCAACAGGGTACTGGAAATATTCCTCAGAGATTTTTTTCCATATTGACATGATAGGATCATGCAGTTGCTGCAGATTTGTTAGCTGCACATCCATGATTCAAATCTCACATTCCACCACATCCCAAAGGTGCTCTATTGTATTGAGATCTGGTGACTGTGGAAGCCATTTGAATGCAGTGAACTCATTGTCATGTTCAAGAAACCAGTCTGAGATTATTCGCGCTTTATGACACGGGGCGTTATCCTGCTGGAAGTAGCCATCAGAAGATGGATAAACTGTGGTCATAAAGCGATAGACATGGTCAGCAACAACAATGCTCAAATGGTACTAATGGGCTCAAAGATCAGCAGTTTCTGAAATACTCAGACCATCCCATCTGGCACCAACAACCACTTCCTTATTCTGATGCATGGACTGAACTGCAGCAGATCGTCTTAACCATGTCTACATGTCTAAATGTATTGAGGTACTGCCATGTGATTGGCTGATTAGAAATTTGCGTTAACAAGCAGTTGGACGATGTACCTAATAAAGTGGCTTGAGAGTGTATATTTCATTTGTACAGTAATATTAATTCATATATTTTATTCCTATGCTTAAAGGTTAACACATTTAATATCACTGTAAAACATCACTAATTTATCATGTAACACTTTACAATAAAGTTGTATTAGTTCATGTTAGTTAATGTATTTACTAACATGGACAAACAATGAACAATACGTTTATTACAGCATTGATTCATATTTATTAACACTAGTAATGCAAACAAAGTTTTTATATGTTAAATAATGTTAACAAGCATGAATAAATGTTAAACTAAAAGCTGTACAAGTATTGGCCATTCTTATTTCATGCTAGGAAAGGATTAGGATTAACTAATGAAACCTTATTGATAAGTGTGACCAATTGTGCCTAATTTTAGCATTTGCCAAGTCACATCATTGTCTCATCATGTTTATTCTTTTAAAACTTCAGTTATAATACATACAAAAATAAATTATAATCACAACAACAATGTACAGTAAGTGCACATTTTGTAGCATTTCTTTCAGATAAAACAGCCCTGAGCTGTGGCGAGATCTGCCTTAAGGATATGGAATGTTTTCAGGCATGGAGTGTTGATCTGCTGCTAGAGGGAAGAATCTGGACACTGCAGATCTCTTTCCTTCTCTTATCTCAGAAATGGAAGCTCATGCTATAGAAGGATGTGGTTTAGGCCCCAGGAAAAAAAGAGCGGACATGAGATAAAGAAGTTGTGCGGAAGCCCCGAGAAGTGGAAACAATTAAAAGAGTGGGAAACGAACATCAGTCGGGGGTGTCAAAGTGATTAATACTCCTCATCGGCATGAAAGAAAGGCGTGCGTTTCTTACTAAAACATTAGTCACAGTGACATCCTATTGGGTGCGTTCTTTTCAATTGGTTCTTTTTAATAAACTGGCTGAACCCACTTTCGCAGACCGGACTGAATTATAGCCAAGTTATCAGTTAAAAGTGAATTGGTTAAAATGACTGAAGTGTATGGACAGATTACAGAGTTAATCGCTCACTCAATTGATTACGTCCGATCTGAAATTAACCAAAAAACCTCTGAATGGGCCAATTCCATCTACTTGAGCTGCTCATTTAAAATTACAAAAGAAAAAATATTTCGCCCATTTGTTAAGTTTATTCATGCTTAATTTACATATTTTTAGGTTTTAAATGTGCACTGCTAATTATTACTGTTATTTTCACATTTATTGGCATATTAGTACTATAAGTGTAAAGTAACATGGACGTCTTATAATATAGCTGCACATTACAAACCTATTTTTATTCTAAACATAAGAACAGTGCTAAGACACAATGCAATTAGTGTGGCAGTAACAAATGAAGCAGGGAAACAATTTACACTAATTACAACAAACTATCTAATTTACGTAACATAAATGAAAACATGATAAACAGCACTATTTAACTAAATAACTGTTTAAGTAGAGAAACAGGTGGCCATACAAAGACATCTGGGAATAGGTTTGAGGGATGACTTAAATAGCTAAATCAAGTTTTAAAACCGAATGATTGAAACAAGCTGCTTGAATGAATCACCAATCGCTTGAACATCAATTAAACATGACCAGAAGGTTTTTAATTAACTCTCGAGTGGCCACTTAAGAGATCACTTAGATAAAAATGTATAAATGAAGGAGTAGTATTTTAAATGAAAGTTAAAATGAAACAAATGTTACATTATTGCCGTTTAAGTCTACATTACATTATGTTTGATTAAATATGAATGCATATACGTTCAGTTAAGACCTAAACAATTTTTATTGTAAATAGTTATTAAACGCAACTAATTTCTAACAACTAATTAGTATTTTATTTACCATAGTGACAGTATATAATATTTTACTAATCATTTACTCATTGAAAGAGTCAGTGCCTCACCAGCCACAAAACTCACTGCACGTCACGCGGCACTCATGTCTCATCATCACAAAGGGGCAAACAAAACTGACATTTGCACAACCTGCACTTTTAACCGTTATCTCTCTCTCTCTCTGTTTTGATAGAACCCAATTTAAAAGTGAGATTTTGGAAACCAGATCTAAGTTTAGTGAGTATGGTCAGGTCGGGTAGAAAACAGGGCAGGTTGGACAGCGGGCGAACAAAGGCTGAATATACAGTGGGATCGGCCAGGTGCTGAATAAAAGCTAGCAAGAGCGAGCAGGAGCAGGACTTAAAATACAGTCCCGTGCAGATCTCTAGATTGAGGTCTTTTATAATTGTACTGACACTATGTGGCTATAGTGTTGAATTACGTAGTGAAAAATATTGCAAAAAATACACACTCAGGCCCCGTTTATACTAATAAGTCTTAGTGTTAATATTGCATTTTAGAACGAAAATGATCCACATTCACACTGTGTTTTACCTGGCATTTCTAATCAGCCCTCCATCTGCTGAATACGCACATCACGTGACCACAAACAGAAACTAGTGGTGCGTGCTGCAGAGCCACACACACACAAAGCTTTTCTCTCAGAGCACCAGAGACAAAGAGCAGTGCACGTCTTTATAAAGGCTGTACCACTGGATCGCGTCTCACTAAAGTTGTTAAACGTGATATTCAGACATCAAAAGTATCCTGGAAGTTCCGGGAGTCTCTATGCATTTGCAGGGCTCATAATGCCCACAAACGAGTGATAATCTCCCGGAAATCGCACGTCTCGCTCAAGGTTCTCAAATAAGTCTCGCACCCTTTTCAACCCTGGATCTTTTCTCGCTCTTCAGACAAGTCGCGCGCAGTCTATCAACCCCCCAACCATTTGTATTAGTTTGCATGTTATCATTTGTACATTGTAGTGTGATTTGCTCATCTTCCAATGAGGGGTAGGGTTAGAAGTGGGGTTTGGCGGCATGCTTTTCCTTTAAAAGTTGTAAATTTTTACACAAATGAAATTAAATGAATAGCCACTTTTCTGACAATGCAAAAAAAAAAAAAATCATCTATGTTTCCTTGTGAAATCGGGCTGAAAAGAAACTAAAACTGAAGGAAAATGCTACAATGTGTCAGACCAAAACAAACATACAAACAAAACAAAAAAAAAAAACATAGTTTCTTGTTATAGAACCATCGTTTTACACCCATAGTTTTATTGTCAACACTGGAATGTACCATATTTGCTTGATGCATTTTTGTTGGTGTCTCTCCATGTCTTTGACTGTCTGTTTTCAGGAGGTACTGACACCAGCCTTGAGGCTTTTCTGGCTGTTCATTTAAGTGTGCCACAAGGACACTACAGAAGCCTGAAGCTATTGTAGCGTTGATCACTTCTCCAGAGGGACAAGATTACAGGTAAACAAGTAGAATCATCTTTGCTAAGATTAGTCACCTCAAAATTCACCTTTCCATTTATGCATTTTGTAGATTTTCACATATGTACTGTTTATAGGCAAATCATTCGTCTGTCTTCGTACAGTATGAGTATTGTACAGGACTGGTTGTTCAAAAGACAAAAGCTCGAATATGGAGGACTGGGATGTTTGCATTCTTTAATTCACAGTTCCCTTGTTGAGTTGAATAGTCTTAGGCACTCAGAATATTTCCCCAGAAAGTACATTTGATAAATAATAAAACATACAGCACATTTCTGTCACGAAGGACTGACTGAAGTTTTGGGATGTTAGTAAGCTTTTAATTTTCGTGCCTTGCTTTATCTCTCTTTAACACTTTATTTTCTCAGCATTTCTTTCCACTTCCTCGCCTTTTTTCTTGAAGGCAAGTAATCCTTACACCCTAAATGGAACAGCAGTTTTAATTTGCTGCTATCATTTCTACCAGAGGTCTGTGGATGTTGTATAGCCATCCTCATTTTTTTCTAGCGTTTTTTATTTATTAAAAAAAAAAACAAAAAAAAAAAAACTGCACACTCACACAAATAAACACATATTTAAAAGAAGCCTAAGAAATCCTCAAAACCACAAAATGCTGAAATATTTATATCTGCTGACTGGAGATTCAGTTTCAGTGTAAAACACACAAAAACACTTCGACAGCCTCCATCAAATAAACTGACTTTGTAACTTTTGGATGAGCAAAACTACATGTTTTCAAAGCTGCATCATGGACTGTTTGAACTTATCTGTCTGTGTAATTGGGCCAGTTTCAGGTTCACTGGACAAGTTTCTTTCTTGGACGGCTTTCATATAAAACATATTCTCATATTTTAACCTTTAAAACGCATTTGGGTCTGATTTGACCTGGAAGTGTAAAATAAAATAAAATAATTATTAAATGAATTTATTTTGTAAATTGCATAATTGTTTGGTAAGTCCTTAATATTTTTTTATTTGCTTTGGCACATTTAAATATGTATAAAACATATTCTCATATTTTAACCTTTAAAATGCATTATGTCGGTTTTTAAATAAAATAAAATAAAATATTATAAAATAAAATAAAATAAAATAAAATAAAATTAAATTAAATTAAATTAAATTAAATTAAATTAAATTAAATTAAATTAAATTAAATTAAATTAAATTAAATTAAATTAAATTAATTTCTGTCAATTGCATAACGATTTGTATATTTATGGTATATTTTTTTCATTGTTCTAATTTATAACAAATGTAAATGCTGTAATAACAAACAGAAGTGTACAAAATGACAAATGGGTTAAGTTACTTTAGAGTTGGCCATTCAGATTTGCTGTTAATAAACAATAACATTAATTATTATTATGTATTAAATTAAAGACAAGTGGATCAAAACAACTGTGTAAGATACCGTACAAGCCAATGGCCAAAGACATTCATAAAATGTGTATGGCTTTAGATTATGTGCATTATATCTGGCTTTAGTTAATATAGTAAATATGGCTATTAGATGCTGTGCGCATCTGTTGAATGTTATCATGCAACTTTTGATATGTGCAAACTTTCTAAACGCTAAATCAAAGCACATTTAATGCAATTACAGCAGCAATATGTTACAATATCTAAGTAAACAAATCTAAGACAGACTCTATGGCTATGCTAATCAACACTTAATAGACTGGGAGTCTATCAAGCACAGTGACCTATTAGCATTTCATACAGTTATTTTATCTTCACATTCCTCACAATATTGCTGTCACTGTAAAACTCACTAAGGCTGTCAATTGTTCATGCAATATTTCTTTTCACTCAAAACTGTTAGATTTCTTATGTCCAGATGATTAAATCTCCCATCTGTCTCTGCTGTCACAGATTTAGCAGCTCTGAACAGAAAACTGCCATTCAGTACATATCTATAATTTCTGTGGCAATTAAAACAACTCTTTGCTGGAGCTGACAGGAATAAAAGAATTGGTTATATGTTCAAAGAAAGTCAACGTACTTAAAGAAAAACTGACTAAGAATGCAATGATGTTGACAGCCTCATTTATTTGCACACGTTCTCTGTGTTGTTTTAGCATCTGATTCAACTGAATGGGGAGATTGTGAAGGAAAGTTTCATTTCTGGAAGCTTCTTCACAGTTGTATCCACAGTGACGATGGCATCTGTTTAACCACATCAATTCAAGCTCTAGTGGATCTGCAGCATTGCAACCAAAATCTTTTACGACATATTGTCAACATGAACCAAAATCTTTCAAGCCTCAGCTATTCAGAATTATCCAGGGCTGAAGTAAAACTTTGTTTTGTGGGCAACCGGTGCAGATCACAAATGGGTGTTTACAGGAAATATATTGGTATTAGTGATTCATTTTTTTTTTTTTTTTAAAGGAGAGACAATAGCTGAGCCCAAAATGGCACATACATTATATAATTATTTATGAACTTTGAACTCAAAAGTATCGTAACTATACAGTACAGTACAATTTTGTCATTCATCTTAAAATAATTCCTTTGTCTTTAAAACTTGGTGACATTCATTTTATATGTAGACTTGGTATACACAAACAGTTTAGGAATATTTTCACATGACAATAAGTCTGAATTTTAAACATTAAAATAGTTTCACATAGAAAAAATGTTAATGTTCACTAAGAAGAATGGAGATGCCTCTTCGGACATTAAAAGGCAAAACTTCACAAAATAAAAAAAAAAAATTAAAAAAGGAGATCCGACATGAACAACTGGAAGGAGAGAGTAGGGAAGGCTTTGAGGGATGCAGGTAAACCATATTTGAATCAAAGAGGAGAACAAAAATCAGGGAAAAATCTAAAGAAAGAGGTGAGTGGAAGAACCGTATACTCCATGTGACGTGATCACTCTCTCTGAATGCACAGAGTAACTGTAAACAGCACAAAAACAGTTAACCTATCAAAATAAACCACAAACCATATATAATAAAGCTGTATCAATGCATATTTCCCAACAGTCCTGTGTAAATTACGGCAAGCAGAGTTTTTTGTTTATATATTTATTTATATTGTGATATGGCAGAGCACAAGAACAGTTTGAAGTAGTACATAGCCAACACAGGTGCACTATTGGAGCTATCTAAACATACAAGAGGCGATCAAAGGTTCAGAGACAATGCCTATCATGACATATTTATTTTTTTTGTTTATTGTAATAATTATTTGCTATTGTCCTGTACTGTAAGAGTATCTATTTATTGTACATTGTTAATACTTTATTTTCTATTTTTATATAATATTAATACTGCTACTACTACTACTATTACTACTACTACTACTACTACTACTACTACTACTACTACTACTACTACTACTAATAATAATAATAATAATAATAATAATAATCTTGAAAGAAAGGTTTAATATTAACTTGAAGTCTCTGTTACTGTATTAAAACTAAGATAAAGTAATCAGATTAAAGTGGGTTTAAAGTGATCTGATGTATTAAAACTAAGATAAAGTAATCACATTAAAGTGGGTTTAAAGTGATCTGATGTATTAAAACTAAGATAAAGTAATCAGATTAAAGTGGGTTTAAAGTGATCTGATGTATTAAAACTAAGATAAAGTAATCAGATTAAAGTGGGTTTAAAGTGATCTGATGAATTGATGTTATACTGTTATTCCACACTAACTGGACATGTACTGTTCTTCCTCATTTGAAAAATATAAATTACAATAACTCTGTATTTCTAATACTGACAATACAAACATGTATCTGCCAACAATTGAGAAGCTTTTGTTCCCTATCCTCATTTAAAATGAAAATATATAATAAAATGTTCACAATCCAAAAAAATAAAAAATAAAAATAAAAAATTGTATTACTCGAAATGTGAAAATAAGTACTTATTTAGTTTTACGTCTCCAGGCCTCATATGTTCAATTAGAACCGATTTATACTTTTTTATAATTTTTAGTGTTTGTGAATATCTTTTTATTTATATAATTTATAATTATTCTGAAGTCTTTAACATCCCTATTACTACCAATAGTGTAAAGTAATCAATTACAAATATGCAGGTTACTGTAACTGATTAGGATTCTCAGAAATTGTACTCATAAAAAATGTGTACTTTTAGCTTTACATTTACTTGTAAATTTCATCTGTGCTTTTATTGCATTTCCTTCAACCTGCTGTCACTACTTAGTGAGGTTAGGGTAATTAAGGCAAGTTATTGTATAATGATGGTTTGTTCTGTAGACTATCGAAAGAATATATAGCTTAAAAGGGCTAATAATTTTGACCTTAAAAAAGTGTTTAAACTATTGAAAACTACTTTTATTCTAGCCGAATTAAAATAAATCAGACATTTTCCAGCAGAAAAAATATTATCAGACATGCTGTAAAAACTTGCTCTGTTAAACCTCATCTGAAAAATTATTTTTGTACTTTTTGATTCAGTGTGATTGGCTTAGTAGAATAATCAGTCCTGTGTTTCCCATCTAATCAAATCTCGGATGGAAAAATTGCATCAGACAGACTGACCTCAACACAGCAATCATGTAAATTGTGAAAGCATTAAAAGTGTCCAATAAGACGTGAAATCATTTCACAAAAAATCAAAGCTACACGAACTTGGTTTTTGCGGTGTCACTCATGGCTTGTTCGTCAGTGTTAAAACCTTTATCGTCACAGATACAGGAGATTTGTGCTTTTTAGGCTATGCAGATTTTGCATATAAAAACATTAACCTGTTTTCTGTGAGCTTATTATAGGTGCATATATTATTGTAATGTGTTCTCACATTAGATTATTAGATTAATCTCACATTTTAAATGTCTAGTCAATGATGGCAAATAATTGAACTTGCACTTAGAAACACACTTACAAGAAAATGGCACAGATGCAAGTTATAATGGGTATAATAGGGTATAATGAGGGAAAACTTTTAGATAGCATACTTTTTACTCATACATTGAGTAAAAGTGCACTACATTTTAGGAGGAAAAGTAATGTTACAGTACAGTACAGCCTGTTTTTTTTAGTACAATTTCCACTACAACTTGGTCAATTTAAAAAATCCATTCTGAATAAAGTTCACAATGGAAAAAAAAATGCTTATATTATTCTGATGCAGTAGAATTTCTAAAATACTTTATGTACCATACACTCACCGGCCACTTTATTAGGTACACCTGTCCAACTGCTTGTTAAAGCAATTTTTAATCAGCCAATCACATGGCAGCAACTTAGTGCATTTAGGCATGTAGACATGGTCAAGATGATCTGCTGGAGTTCAAACCAAGCATCAGAATGGAAAAGAAAGGTGATTTAAATGACAGGCTCACCAAAATTGGACAACAGAAGATTGGAAAAACATTGCCTGATCTGACAAGTCTAGATTTCGGCTGAGACATTTAAATGGTAGGGTCAAAATTTGGCATCAACAACATGAAAGCATGGATCCATCCTGGCTTGCATCAACGGTTTAGGCTGGTGATGGAGGTGTTATGGTGTTGGGAATATTTTTTTGGCACACTTTGGGCCCTTTAATACCAATTGAGCATTGCATAAACACTACAGCCTACCTGAGTATTGTTGCTGACCTTGTCCACCCTTTTATGACCACAGTGTACCCATGGTCTTATGGCTACTTCCAGCAGGATAACGCACCATGTCATAAAGCACGAATAATCTCAGACTGGTTCCATGAAAATGACAATGAGTTCACTGTACTCAAATAGCCTCCACAGTTACCAGATCTCAATCCAATAGAGCATTTTGGGATGTGGTTGAACAGGAGATTCGCATATTGGATGTGCAGTCGACAAATCTGCAGCAACTGCATGATCCTATCATGTCAATATGGATCAAAATCTCTGAGTAATATTTCCAGTATCTTGTGGAATCTATTTCATGAAGGATTAAGGCAGTTCTGAAGGTATAAAGGGGTCGAACATGGTACTAGTAAGGTGTACCTAATAAAGTGGCCAGTGTCTGTATATAAAACAAAGTTTTCAAATTATCAGTATCGGCTAATATTTTGCTCTAGGAACCAGTGATCTCAACAATCCTCCACCATTATAAAGTAGCAAACTATTTTATTTATCAATCCATTCAGCATTATTTATTCTCCTACAATATGATCCAGTCATTCAACAAAAAAAGAACGCTAGTGTGAAATGGTTTAATTATGTTGTCTTTTATTTTCAAAATACCCAGTCTAGCACCTTAGAAAGAGAGCGAGAAAAATCAATACCTGAATCACCAGACCTTCAACAGTCAATGACGCACCTTTCAGAAATGAATCCATATTTGTCTCCTGGAGGTACCGTTTGAAGCGGCTCCGGCCTGTTCCAGAAATATCTGTTTATTCCAACATTACAGTACATTCATCTGTATAGTTCATTTCCAACTGCTTCTTGCAGCTTTTGCACTCTACATTTCTTAAACAAAGCAACGTTTTACCAGCTAAAGCTAAAAGCGATCAAAATAAAAGGAAAGGCATCTCAAGGACAGCGCATTCTCGTCTCCTGAATGAGCTCCAAACGGAAATTAAAAGCGCAACAAACAAACAAACAAACGAGCACATTTAGTTCCAATGAAAGAAACTATGTATCCTGACCTATTTTACTAGGACTTTGGAAAGACAGTTTTGCCTGAACAAGACGACAGGTGACAACGCAGCATGTGAAGATATAGTTTCCACCTGTGCGCTGCCTGTTAAAGCATGCTGAGCGCTGGAAACTGTAAGCTCAACGAACGCTATAAGACAGGAGTTTTGACCTTTCCGAGTCTAATTTACACTTTCACATACACACATGCAAATACACACACTCTCAAGGTTGCTCCCTCTGCAGGTTACTGTCAAAGCAATCTCTTCCTTTGCCATTTAGTGGCAGGTGGCCGTACTCGGGTCCACGGGGACACTCATTGTTTTCTCAAAGAGCAACGGCACAATAGGTGTGACAGGCCTCCACTGCCTGACTATCTCCAGCCTCTCCCTTTGCAATGACTGCTAAGAGTTTTTTTTTCCTTATCAGATTCTGATCTCACCATGGAACAAAACTCCTTAAAGGTCAAATGAGGGCGTCTTTGAGCCGCAGTATGTTTGCTTTCTTCTCTTTGTGATTTCCTGATTTCCTTTTTTTTCATCCATTGATCATAAAGTTGACCTTCCAAAGGACACGCTCACTACAGGCCTTCCGAATTTCCAATGCCTTTTTAAAACAGCCACTGTCTTCTTGATTCATTTTATTATTAATAATGTTGTGTCACAAATGAGTTTGAGATGCACAGAATATGCATGTTTGATTCAAATAGATTCAATTAGATTAATGATTTGAAGCTCAATAAATATTTCTTATTATTATCATTGATGTGCATAGCAGTTGTGGTGCTTGATTATTATCATTATTATATATATATATATATATATATATATATATATATATATATATATATATATATATATATATATATATATATATATGAACAAGTTTTAATTTTTTTTTTGTAGCATAACTGAGTACAGCCCATATAGCATAACTGAGTACAGCCCATATAGCATAACTGAGTACAGCCCATATAGCATAACTGAGTACACCACACTTAGGAAATGAAGATTTTTGATGCAGATGGGATGGATATATGTATATGTTTTAGTCACTGAACGTTAAGAAATAGGAAGATAATACTTTTAAATTGATGCAAATTATTGAGGGAAAAATTACAAACTTTTTACATTCATTTTAGATTTTTTTTGTTTGTTTCTCTCGAATTATGTTCTTTTATTCATTTATTTTTTTTAAAGAGCATATTTTTTCCCCATTTTTTTCTAAAATATAAATTTGGGTTTACTAATTTTGGATCATTGTCATAAGTTATTGTGTTTATTGGATTAGCTCCAGATTTGTCTTTAGTACTGGCTAACCTAACCTATTTGCAAAAATATAATACTGCAAAGCTTCCTATAGAAAATATCAATTTAAATGAGAATTTATTTTAAATTAAAATATTGTATGTATGTATGTATAATGTATATATTAGTTATATATATATATATATATATATATATATATATATATATATATATATATATATATATATATATATATATATATACATATATTATATATTTATTTATTTTTTTCCACATTTCTGTTTAACTGAGAGAAGATTTTTCAACATATTTCTAAACATAATAGTTTTAATAACTCATTTCTAATAACTGATTTATTTTATCTTTGCTATGATGGCAGTACATAATATTTCACTAGATATTTTTCAAGATCATTGTAAAAATACATTTTTGGTTTGTTCTGTAGACTATTGAAAAAAGCAATTTTTTTCAAGTTTTATTTACCATTTTTATTTAAATGTTTAAACCAAAAAAAAAAAGAAAAAAAGAAAAACAAAACAAATATAATGTAAGATAACACGTTAAAATAATTATGAATGGCAGAAATCTAGCAGAATTTGTGTGGAGACATGTTGACAAAAAAAAGCAAAATAAATTTAAATAAATAATAGTTTAATTAATTAATTAAATAAATAAATAAATAAATAAATAAATATATAATACAGTGGGGAAATAAGTTTTAAAAAATGTCACAATTCTTCTCAGAAAACATATTTCTAAAGGTGCTGTTGACTTGACATTTTCACTAAATGTTTGTAAAACCAAATTTCTAAAATCTAATTTCTAAAACTAATTAGTTTACAAATTAACTCATGTGCAATAAAGAGAAACGACACAAGAAGTATTGAACACATGAAGAAATGGAGGTGTAGAAAGGCAGTGAAAGCCCTGACAGTAGCTGAAATCTCTCAGTAGTTCTTCAGCACCCCTCTGCCATTTGTCATTGTAAATTAATATCAGCTGCTTCAGTCCAACATCTACATTGGCAGGATGATGATGTTGATGATAATGATGATTATGATGATGAAACCAGGCTGGACATTTCAGCAAGACTTTGATCCAAAACTCAGCCAAGGAAGCTCTTAAAGGCTTTCAGAAAAAAATAAAAATCAAGCTGTAGTATGACCCAGCCAATCACCTGACTTGAATACAATAGAAAATACAAAATAAAGATCAGATTTGATTTCATAAAGACTCACCGAACCATCAAGATTTTTACACTCTGTTCAAGATTTTTTAACTTTGTTGTTTCTTTATGCTGCCATCATAAAAAAAGACTTTCATAAAAAGTATTATTTTCCTTCTGTCATTTTATTGCTATTACATATTTTTGTTTTGTTTTATATTTATGTTTGTATTGTTTTTTTTCTCCCCAATTCCATTTCAACAGCTCCCTTTAAATCAATACGTATTTCCCCATTGTAGTAGTAGTAGTAGTAATAATAATAATAATAATAATAATAATAATAATAATAATAATAATAATAATAATAATAAGAATAATACAAATTATTATTATTATTATTATTATTTTATTAGTATAAACAACCAAACAAGCTGCAAATAAAAGCTCTAATCAACAACAAAATACCTTCTTTTTTGTTCTGCAGAGGAAAGCAAAGGCCACCCAGATTGAATAACACATGGATGAATAAATAATGACAATTTTGACATTTTTCGGTGGTGAATTATCCTCCAAAGTCACCTTTTTCACAATGTGAGATGTATAATATGTTTGCGCATGTTTGTCACGATTTGAATAAGTCCATGCCACAAATTCTCTGCAGCATTTCTAATTTTACAGACCAAACGTTTGCAGATTTAATTTCAGCCTGCGAGCCCTCCAAAACGAACAGCACAAAAAAGCTTCAAACACACACACACACACACACACACACACACACACACACACACACACACACACACACACACACACACACACACACACACACACACACACACACACATACACACACACACACACACACACACACACACACACACACACACACACACACACACACACACACACACAACTGACTTATCTCATATGGTCTGAAACCACATTCACATACTCCTCAACAAGGCTTCTCACCTCTCACATCTCATCAGCTCTGGAGCCTTTTGGCAGGTCCTCTGAGCTCCTTGTTAATAAATAAACATTTGCCGAACACAAAAAAAAAAAGAAAAAAAGAAAAGAAAGTTTAAGAAGGACGTGTATGACCTCTCTGTCAGTCTCGCCGTAACTTTTCTGTGTGTTCAGCCATTGCAGAGCTGGAAAATCCATTAGACACGATTGCTGTGCTGGTAACGCTGCCGAGAGAGCTAAGCAAAATCCGTTTTCTGGGAGACTGAAAAATGCTAAGGTTGTCAAGCTTGAAAAGAACGACATAATACCTGACACACTTAATGGCTTACACAACCACAGCGACCCCTTCCTATTTCCCGCTAATTCTCTTCCCCAATACGGCATTACATCGGAAAAGCCAATGATTTAAGTGCGTAATTTTTGACGTGAACTTTATTAGCCTCCGTTTCTCCATGCGAGCTTATTAAAAATAAAGACTTATTTACAATGCCTGACTCTTTTGCCATTATACCATTTCCACTTACATACCCAGCTCTTATTGAAATGAATCAATTTTCAGCCATCTTCAAGCTTTCATATCGGCCCATAAATAGCTTGCTAACATTCAGCTCGTTTTATCCGCAGCCTGGAAGCAGCACACATTAATATGTGCAATAAATATATCCCTGGCCATCCGACGAGCTGGACAGCCTTTAATTTGCCTATTAAATCAGCGCAGTTAATGATGAGTCTTATATATATATAAAGAGAGGCTGCATCGAAATACAGGGAAAGGTGAAGTGGCTAAATATAGGGCTGATGAAATCACGTTTCTGTTCATTTTAAATCAAAGAAGCTGATGTTAAATTATTTAGGAATGTATGGCTACACAGATTTAAAAGAAAAATTATAATCAAAAATGTGTTCTTGGGTTTTACACATCTGTGAATCAAGACAGCACCTAAACTATTTCTAATCGACCGTGTAAACTACACACAGGAATACATCTGAATAAATTATGATTACTAAATATTTGACGGCAATGTGAATGTGAACACTTTCTAATAGTCAATAAGTAATTAAAGTTACATACTGTAAGTAGACATTTAGTCATTTAGCTCTTTTGCTTTCTTTAGCAAAACAAAAACAACAACAACAATGACAACAACAAAAATGACAACAACAACAATGACAACAACAATGACGATGACAACAACAACAACAACAACAACAACAACAACAACAACAACAACAACAACAACAACAACAACAACAACAACAACAACAACAACAACAACAACAAATACATTTAGGTCTAATCTCCCCATGCAGGGCAACTGAAGTACAAGCGTCTAAAAATATGCCAGGCAATTATTACTTATGAAATATGGCGAATGCAAGTATACTGAATTTGATTAACGTTTATGTTTAAATCAAAACTAGACAGCTTCATTTTTTCTATTCTATTCTATTCTATTCTATTCTATTCTATTCTATTCTATTCTATTCTATTCTATTCTATTCTATTCTATTATTACTCTATTTTTATTACATAAAAAACTGTTACCATGTTAAAAGTTTCACGATCACCAGCATTCTAACCCCTTAAAGATTGCTGTTGAACATTCATTATTACCTGGACTACAATCCTGTAACCATACAAACTACAATATTGTCATGCACCTCTCTCCTACCTGTTCTAGTTTACCTTTGATTGCAAACACACACAGCTGAAGCTGTTCAGGACTAATCGAATTGGCTATAAAGACAGCTCACACACACATTATTGCTGAGTCTTGTTAGTGAACATTATGACGTGTTTGCCTTGCCTTGTCTTGCCTTAATGTGTTTAACCTTTGTTTTGTTTCTTTGTCTACGTAGTTTGCCACCTGTACCGACCATTCTCCTGTTAACCAACCATATACCCATTTGATCCTCTTATTGACTATTGACTGTCAGACGATACTCTTAATAAATTGCAATTGGATCCTAAACTCTGTTGTCCAGCACCCTCACATAATAAAAAAACTCAGCCACAATGTGTGTGCGTGTGAGCTGTCTTTATAGCACATTTGATTTGTCCTTAACAGCTTTAGCTGTTCAAAGGTGAACCGGAACAGGTGTGAGAGAGGTGCTTGACAGGATTTGTAGTCCAAGTGATAATAAAAATTCTCCAGCAATCTGTAAGGGTTAGATTGCTGGTGATCATGACAGAATAAGTTGCATTAGATACTGTATTATTCAGATATTGCTTACATTTGAAAATGTGGTTATATTGCAACCCATCATGTTAGCACAGGCTTATTACAAAACATAATTGAACATATTTGATTTCAACATGTAAAACTAAGTGTTTGAATTAACATTAACTAATATTAAAATATGGATTTGTGAGTTTGTGTAAACTACATTTTTTATTGTACACTCTTTGGAAAGATTTACTTTATTTTATAAAATAAAGTAATTTTTTTCTGCTTCATCTTTTTAGCATTATTATTTTTTATCATTATTCTAATTATAATTATTTTATTGCTATTATTTATTGTTTATTTTGATGATGATGATGATGTTAGTGATGATTATTATGATTATTATTATTATTATTATTTATCATTATTATCATTAACATTATTTATTTGTTTATTTATTTATTTGTTTATTTAGTTGTTTTTATAAAATATTTTTTTTTCCTATTTGATGAGGGAGTGACTCTTAATAACCACATTATTAATTCCTAATAACCAAAACTGCAAGCAAATTGCTTTTATTTTTATTTTTCATATGCAACTAAAGATTTTTACTGTTCTTACCTGGTCACCTAATATAACATATCTTGGCTGCTCCATTGAAGCTCAATGACTTTGTGTGACTCTCTCTAACACCCACTTTATCATAATCTAATTCAATAAATCTCTTATTTACTGTGTCATGTTAATTACAATGCCACTTCTGGTTTTGTCGCATTGCTCACTTCATTGTGCAATAGATACAACAACATCAGCACCACAAGACATCTAGCAAATCAGAAATATATATTTAATTCTAAAATATGATGCATAGTATGTATGCTTTTTCATTCATGAACATAATAGTAATGTCTGTAATTACTCACATATTATTATTATTATTATTATTATTATTATTATTATTATTATTATTATTATTATAAATAATAATAATAATAATAATAATAATAATAATAATAATAATAATAATAATAATAATACGTATTACTTGTTGTTGTTATTATTATTATTATTATTATTATTATTATTATTATTATTAAAACCTGGCACTTTTTATATGATAATCTCAGCATCACAATCTCAATTTTACTTTGAACATAAAATTTTATTATAATTTGTTTAATTTAAATAAGGACATAATATTTCTCATCTGCCTTCAGTGTAGGTGGGTAGAAATAAAATAAAAAAGGAGAAGGTAACGTGACGCACACACACTTGGACGTGATCCTGGCTGACAGCTGCATGTTCCTTTTATCCCTTTTTCATGTCTTGCAGGTGCTGTGCAGAGATGGGGATAGAGAAGATTGAACGATCATGGGTCACAGATATTTCAAATGCCTTTTGCATGGTGGCCTTGGAGATAAGAACACAAAATGGAAGATCCGAAAGAGCCGAAATGTTAAGCAGGAGTTAGCGCAACATTAAACAGGAGAGCTAGCAGACGTGATGAATGTGTTTCTCACAAACACAATGGTCACTGCAAGACGCATGCAGGAAAAAAGACTGACAATATGAAGTGGTATAAGTACAATTCTGTGGAGTATGTATGTGGATATTTAGCAGACAGCCAAAGTGACTTAAATTAGCCTTTTTACGTACATTCCTCCCTTGGGTAAAGAAGGGTTAAATAGTTTACTCCAGGTCATGATGATGAAGCTCTAGAATTATTCAGTAGGGAATGAAAATAAAATAAAATAAAATAAAATAAAATACAATAAAATAAAATAAAATAAAATAAAATAAAATAAAATAAAATAAAATAAAATAAAATAAAATAAAATAAAATAAAATAAAATAAAATAAAATAAAATAAAATAAAGTAAAAAAGAGAAGAGAAGAAAATAAAAAATAAAAGTAAATAAAAATGAAGAAAATTAAAGAAGAAATAATTAAAATAAAAATAAATAATAAATAACAAATAATAAAATAATAAATGAAAAAAAAACAATTAAAAAATATAATTAAAAAGCAAATTAAATAAATTATGGTTTGTATTTTTTTACTTTATTTATTTATTTATTTATTTATTTATTTATTTATTTATTTATTTATTTATTTATTTATTTATTTATTTATTTATTTATTTATTTAAATAAAGTCAAAAAAGATTAATCAATTCAGTAAAAAAATGTATTGTTCACTGACTGTTTATGTTACTAAATATTTAACTAAAATTAACTAATGCCATCTTATTGCAATGTTTTAGTAGTAATAATGATAATAATAATAATAATAATAATAATAATAATAATAACTATTATTTTTGCACTCTATATGCCAGAGCGAAGCCGTACATTCATATTCACTAACCATCTGTAACACAGTTTAACCAGTATTTGAATTCCCTTCCATTATTTCCAATGTAAACATGCCTCCTTTCAGCATGTAAATTCTTATGTAAATTAGCCTCATTATCAATTGTTCACATAACTACCTGGTGCAATTACCACCTTTAAAAAGAGATGTTTGTGTACATTTTCTATTGATCATGACAGCAATAATTCATCAAATGACAGAGAAGAGCATTATAAAAGCTTATAATTAGTCTTGTGGTGTAAGAAAATCACGTTCTGCATTTTAAAGTGACATTTTAGGTTTCTAGATCACAGTGCAGCATTAAAATACTCCAAATAGTAGGGGGTACAGCACTTTGTACATTACAACTTAATGAAATCTATTTGGATCCAGCACTATGATTAGGATATATATATGTATATATATTTTTTTATAATTATTTTTTTCTTGGCTTTACTAAAATTTTTGGGTGAAACAAAAATCGTATTACACCAACTAATATATATATATATGTTTGATATAGAGTAAGTACTATTATTTAACTTTTACTATTAGGTTTCCTCTCTTTCTTGTTGTGGTCACATTTACTTCAGTATGTATAATAAACAAAACTATGGCTCATTCACAAGGAGACAAGCAGACTTAATATTTAAACAGCACTCTTTAAATTTTCACAGACTAGTTCATATTGCCATTTGATTAACCGCATAGCCCTACTTTTGATTTATTCCTCCAGAATTTGATTCTGACACTTCAGTATATGTTTCGTTTCACTGACTTCCATTCATATGCATGCGAATGCAGGAGCTTTTACAAAGTCGTTTTGCATTTCACTGCATTCCAGAGTTCCAATTTCTCTCTTAAAAAACAAATGTGCCAGGAAGAACCAAAAATAAGGGTTTCACAGTGATGCCATTGATGAACACTTTTTTGTTCCCCCAAAACATTTAGTACATAGTTCTTCACAAAACCATTTTTATAGTGTGAAAAACATTAATTCTAAATAAACTTATTACATTGTGAAGAACCTTTTGAGAAATAAAAAGGCACCATGTTATGAATTGAATTGTGCCAACAGAAGTGATGTTCCAAATACAACTTTAATATAAGAAAGGTCAAACAGGTAGAGGTCAAACAGGAGAAAACATAAACATCAAGGGTTAATGCCAATAAGTAATCTAAATGTCAGACGACAGGTCATGGCAGCCAGCAAACAATCAGGAATTGTAAAACAGTCCAAAATTAAAAAAGCAAGGAAAAATATAAAAATAAAAACAAAGAATTTGGGTTAACAAAGAAAACAATCAGCAATGTTCACAGCAGTTAACAAGACTCTACAAAGATAATGATTGTATAATACTTTTTTTATGAGTTTTTTTATGAATTCCAGATGGGTTACAGATGTAGTAGGTTGGTTGGTGCAAAATATAGTGGGAGGTGTAGTCAGGTACAGAATAGATGTAGTGCCATCTAGTGGATCTAATGGGTACTCCAACTGATAAATATGTAGATTAGATGTATACTAGATGTATACATGTCCACATGATCTTTTAGCTAAACAAATGGTGAGTTCAAACTGAATGATTTTTTTTCACTGTGAAAAAAGATTTGTATTTTTTTTTCAACTGCAATCAGTTGCTGGCAACAGGAGCTTATACACTGCTTCACTTTACTACAGGAAGAACTGCCTGACACAACTACATTTCACAACCAGATGCATGCAAGAAGTGATAACACAAGATCATGCGTGAGATCAGCATTCTGGTGTGAAATGAGAAATGGCATCCTGTTGTGGTACAGCTCAGACAAAATATCAGAAATACACGGGTGCTTCTGCCAAAGTTTGCTTAAACATTTCTTCATTTCTTGGGTCCAAATGAACTTAAAATGAGCCTCTCTCAGAACTAAAGTCAAGTATTCAGATATTGTGTTAAATAACTCCTCCCCAAGGTCCCTGTTGTCGTGTATCTTGTTCTCACATTGGCAGTAGGTCATTCCCAATTTATTTTCAGCCAGAAAAGAAGGATTTTGAATCACAGGTTCAGCTATTTAGCATGTTGAATATTTAACAGGAAGTAGAAATATGTTGGTTATTCTCTATGACAACATCTTTGATGTTTCACACTACGTTGTTGGTAACATTACAAAATCTGTCAGTGAATGACTCAGGCTAAATCTGTGCTGTGTGAACTTGCCATTATGGCCCGTTTCCACTAAATGGTACGATACAGTTTGGTTTGATTTGTTGGTTATGGCCGTTTCCACTGTCAAAAAGTACAAAAAAGCAAACTGTACCGTACCACTAGCATGACAAAAAGGTACCAAAAGGCAGAGCAAGACGCAGAGCTGAACATTATTGTTTTACAGAGAAACATCACTAGCATGTACACAAGCCAGGAGAATAAAGACAAATGAAAGCGGCATTTTTGAGTACTCAGCCGAGACATTACATCGTAACACTAAATACATATAATAACAAGCCATGGTCAACCCGCGCTCTAACAAACCTTGTCAATTTCCAAATGAACAGCCACAAAGCCAAGAAGAACAAAATGCACTGACTGTGGGCTACATTGCATGTTGTTTTTGAACCCAGAGACTGTAAGGGTGTGTATACTGTATGTTCATATATGTTGCATTTATTTATTTTATATACTAGCTGAAGTTACAGTAGGCTGCATTTGATCTGCAGTTATAATTAAATCATGTTCATATAAAGGTTAGTAATGATTATTTATAAACAAGTATTTAGGTGTACAAAGCCACTGTTAGATGAGAAGTGCTTCTCATATGATATGAGAACGACCCGTACAGTTTTACTTTGACATTTCCTCGAGTGAGAATGATGTTGTCTAAAACTTTTTGTCATACACCACGCTCACCATTGGTACCCTTTTGGCAGTGGAAACGCAAGCCAAATAAAGGTGACCCGCACTGACCTATACCCTACTGAATGCCTACTTTAAATCTGGATTATATCGTTTATATTTTCTAAAATGATGCATCAGAATACTTTCATGATCATTGTAGCATAAATACTAATTCAGTAACCCCAAAGATTTGTGTGACCATGCATGACATTATGCTGTATACATAAGAGATGTTTGCTCTTCGTGTTGCTTTTTAGGAAAACAAGTTATTGGTTCCCAACCCTAATCATCACATTATTCCATTACTCCACTTGCGTAATTCCTCATGTGAATCAAGCAATAAAAAACACACACTGTGAACAAATTCCCTCCAACAGCTTGTGAAACGGAGTGTATAAGATTCCCTGTGAGTTTGCCTACTCACGTATAGAGCTGAGCAGGGAGCTTTACTCACACAGGAGACTGAAAGAGTGTTAAAAATTTTCTGAGACAGAGAGAGTGGTCGATATCTTGTCTCCTTAATGTTGCTGGAATGCACCTCATCGTCGACAAGTGAGACCGCTGGCAAAGGGGGCTGTCAAAACCTCCGCAAAACCTATCGTCAAAACAGACCCCGAACAGCTCCGAACGCAGAGAAACCAATCCCACTTAATGTCAGCGCACGACTACCATTTGTCAGGGCTCCCAACCACTTCCTATACCTATCCCAAACTTTGCTTTACTCCAAGTAAAAAATAAATAAATAAAAAAATAAATAAAGTAAAATACCCACAACTTTTATCACTGTCAACACTAAAATGCCTAGTAAGTTGTATATGCACCACATGTCTCTCTGGTGCTGTGAGAGGTATCCAGCTGAGCTTTAGCTATAACAGTCTGTCTGCCTCTCCTCCTCTGGGCTGTTTTTCTCCTCGTGAGGAAACAGCTCTGAGATAGTGTGGAGATGGCTGACTATCTGTTGCCTCAGATTAAGGAGGAGGAAGGCAAAATAAAGCCACGGCCAAGTCGGAAAGTCTTTCTCAAATCTGACAGGAGGATAGTTTACACGAGAATGAAAGACGGGCCAGCGCACAAACACACACACACACACACACATGTACAAACACCTGTCACTTGGTTGAAGATATGGTCAGACAGCAGGGAAAGGAAGCGGGGGGGAGGGAGGGGTACCTGAGACACCCCACATGGGATTGTACGTCATAAGCGGGTTTACTTCTGTCGCTAGCCATAAAAACTCCTCCTGTGAGACTTCATAAGCTCAGATAGCTAGCAAGCTAAAACGGTGTTCCCTTTAGCAAGATGTCAGCAGGCTAGAAAGGCTCCAGACACAGTTGGAGTGACACGCTTGTATGAGCCTGGTGAGGATACCAAAACGCAAATAGTTAAAAAGGAGCTAAAAGTCGAGACGTTGCTTATCTGTGGCAAACAGCAGTTAGTCCTGTCTTTTGTTGCGAGGGCCCCTCAGCAGAGCTCCGTCACAGGGCCAAAGCCACTTCCACTGTGCCGGGTGGTGGACTTCTGAAATAAGGCGAAATCTCCTGCACGGATTTTCTTGAGTGTAACAAGTTTACGTTCCAGTTCATTTTCTTGTTTACACAAGACATATGGGATGCAGTACTTATGCAAAGCTTGGTGCTTTAGCTTCATTTGGAACTTTTTTTTTTTTTTTTATTGGCAGGGAGTAAAAATAAATAAATTAATTAAAAGACTGGCACAATTTGTGTTAAACTGCAATATCACACAAGCTGTTGTGCTGAATATAAGTGTGGATGTGGTATTATATTCAGACCAACAGCACAATTACTACTGATACTGCTCTTAAATGTTCTCTAAAACAATAAACTCACTTTTATAGACACATTGTTTATTTATTTATTTTTTTATTTGTTCATTTCAGAGTGGTTTTGTGTGAATTGTCTGAGTAAATGTTTTAACACATAAACTAGCAGGATAGTATA
Organism: Danio rerio; assembly: GCF_052040795.2. Taxonomy (NCBI): domain Eukaryota; kingdom Metazoa; phylum Chordata; class Actinopteri; order Cypriniformes; family Danionidae; genus Danio; species Danio rerio. Next base: position 23,154,759 of record NC_141031.1, on the reverse strand, counting down.
ACTACTAAAATGTCCATATCCTACGGGGGCCAAGAGAGCTCATATCCTGCAGTTTAAAGGGGTGGTCCACTACGATGTGAAATTTTAAACTTTAGTTCATGTTTATTTTAGCTGTGTGAACATAAACAACATGTCTGAATGTAATATGCTCCAAATTCAATACAAATTTAGCTTAACAAAGCCTACAGCAAAACTTGGGAACTGCAAAAATATACATCCGGGTTAATGAGATCATAATTCCTTCAGGTTATGTGCATACACCCCACAAAGTGAAGAGGCGCTGTGATTTACAGCAGAGAAAGCTAAAATGCCATCCAAACACTGATATTTCTACAGAGCTTCTTCTGTTTCTGTATTTGGGCTTCCAAACGACACGGCACAAAGAGAGAAGTGCTTACAATTTATTTTAATTTTGTTCTAGAGAATTCTAAAAAAGATATAGATATAGAATTTGACAAAGGACAGCTTCCAGAATATCTCCCAGTTCAGTGCTGGATTTGGCTAAAAACCCCTCAAAGAAAGAGCAGCTCCAACCATAATAGAAGAAGCTGTGGATTGTGAGCCACAACCTGTAAGTATTTTTATTTGTTAAAATTGATCTATTACATATATAGTGTCTAATGTTAATAGTATGTTGTAGCAAAGACATAAACAAGGATGTAAACAACGTGCAACACTGTTTGGCACTGTTAACAATTTAGCAACAAATTCAAATTTATCTGCCAAAGCGCTGTAGACATCCACAATCTTAATCAGCACTGCAGTTTTTCTCTTTGCAGACAATTTCTGTGGGTTCTACATCTCAAATAATCAACTGACAAAAGATATGTGAAAACTTCATATTACTTACATATGCTAATAACCAGAATTCATATGAAAGACACTTTTCAGGTTTTATTTTAGAGATCAGGGATGAAGTTCAGCTTTTTCCTCTTCATTCTAAGTCAAATTCAGTCTCACATTGACATGGCTGCACTGACTGACAGTATTCACAAAGCAGAGACAAAGCATGACTAGACGTAACAATTCCTGGTGATGTGGAGCCAATCCACGACTCACAGCACATTATGTTAGCTGACCAATCAGAGCCTCTTGTGGGTGGGCTTTTTGTTTTCATGCTAGCTGAGTAGCTGTATAAAATCAAAGTAAGATATGAAAAAATAACATGATTTTTTTTTTACAATAAAGCATGAGCACACATTGCTTAGCATCATATAAACACAACCAAGCCTTAAAAATACACTCTGGCAAGCCTCTTTAAGAAAACACATTCAGCAAATTAAGAAAATATCTTCATCGGTTTGCGTACACATAAAAAATAAAAATAAAAAATAAAAATCCTCTAATGCAAACAAATTAATAAAATGCTGCATTTTCTTAAAACACAAACAGTTTACAAAACCGGCTGCAATATCCCACAACACTTTTAAATAGAACAGAACACAATGCAATTGTTTCAAGGGGACTATAAAATGTGACGGACCCTGGTATTTAGGTTATAGTTATTTAGCCGTATAAAATACAAAAGACAAGTGAATCAGAACATTAAAGTAAACAAACAAAAAACTAACCTTTTAAAGTACCTACAACTTCACAGGGCAATAGTCACGACACAGGACCGTCTGTCACATTTGTAAGATTTGCAGTAGAATGTTTACAGTATATGATGTGAACAGACATCTTCACTTCCATTTACTGTACATGTAACAGTCATTATTCTAATTACTTGCATAAGATTCTTCTTTATAGATTATGCACATAACGGGTGTTTACTGGTTATTTTAATTTACGTACATAAAATAAAAAAAAAATACATATTTCTATGGATGGTTATTTGGTGCTGTGATGAACATCATAATAACTGTTGTACTGAATAACTGATGTGTGCTCATTGAGTCACCTTTTAAAATCATTTGTCAAAAATAAATAAATAAATAAATAAATAACCCTGGTAAACATTGCAGATGTCATAGAGGTTGCAGGCATGCAGAAACAGCTTTAATTGAACTGACTAAGCTGAGTGATCATAAAAACAGCTCACTCATAAACCATCCATCCAGTAACTTTAAAACAATTTTAATTTTGCCATTTTGGACATTTTTAGTGTGCAATTAGTGTGTATTTTGGACCTTTTGAACACATCAAAGCCATTGTGATGATGGTACGCAAGCATGGTCTCACCTCTAATGTGACTTTACACTGAAAAACAATTGTAAACAATTTATTTGGGCTGAATTTAAACAAACAAACTAAATTTAGTACTGTTTACATTAATTTGTTTGTTCCAAATCAGCCCAAATAAATAGTTTGCAACCACTTACCTTAAAATCCTATGCATATTTATTTTCATTGTACATTACATTACACATGCAACCAAAATCAAACTTTTTGAGCAGATCTTACATTTTTAATTAATTTACAACTGCAAAATAATAATAGTAGTAATGAATAAATAAATAAATAAATAAATAAATAAATAAATAAATAAATAAATAAATAAATAAATAAATAAATAAATAATATAATATAATATAATAAATAAGAGGAGGAATTACCATTTTCAGAAGCCATCTTTTATACATTGAAAAGTCAACTCAAACACAACACATTGCTACCTCCCTCTAAGACATTATCCACTAAGTATTTTGTAGCTAATTTGCTAAATTAATGGTCAAAGTATATATTTTTTTATTACATTTCTTAAATAAAAAAGGCACTATCTGATGGCTTTTTGGGCCAAAAACACTCTTGCCCATAAATGAGGACATCACTGGCCCCCAACCGTGTTTATGCAAAGAGGCGGCCAAATCGGAGTAATGAGCTGCAGCATGTGCGGGACTGAAGATCAGACATTATAAAATATTATGGGTCAAGAGAAAGCAAGAGAGAAAAACATGATAAGTCAAAAATAAATAAATAAAAATGTTGCTTTGATAATGGCAGAAGCTAAGGGAAATAAAATTTTATCGCCAAAAAGACTTGGAGGCTAAAAAAAAAAATGCAATGGAGAGGGAGAGGGTGAGAGAGGTTTGATAAATGAAATTGGACGAAATAGTACACAGATAAGAAGTACAGCAGGGGGAAAGGAAATGCGTGAAGTGACTTAAGCAACCACAACATTCCCCACCTCTCTATTCAGCAGAGTTCCTGTCTCATTAAAAATGAATAGTTCCATGATCAGAACTGGAGTAGAGGTGAAAAACACACTAGTGTGGGCAACCTCACTGCAAATCCTTCACACATTGTCCTTCATTAATTCAAGGCAGCAGTTGATACAGTCGGTCCGAATGGAATATGTTATAGATCAACGGATCTGTTATATATTATCTATAGCATTCACCCGAAACGACACACACACACAAAACGCACGCAAACAAATTTGATAATAATCCTAAAATAAGCATTACATGACCCTTACAAATACAAACTCTGATCCAGTAGTCATTCGATAAGATTACCAGCCACATAAACATCATCTCCTGGAGGTGCAGCAGATGCACGTCCTGCATTATTGACTTTCCCTCTGCAATCGAAAGATGGTCCAGACTATATAATCCCCATATGAACAGGATTTCATTCTGCAGTACAACAAGCAGCAGCGGATTTATGAATATAATCGAGTGTAATATGGTCATTGTTGTCTCGACTAACTCCGGCGTTATGCGAGGGCCCGCTGATGTGTGCATGGCACTTACGCAGAGGACGAGCACGGCCATGGATGTAAACAGTGCAATCAAACAGATCTGCAAGTATTTATTCAAGAGCTCTGAGTGAATGTGTGTGGGATCACGCTTAGCTTCCGCTAAGAGCAAAGCAAATCTGTTGCCGTATGGAGCACAATTACTTTACTGAACTTTCACTTTCAATGTACCAAGCAGAAGAGTTGAGCGCAGAGCTGCCGGTGAAAAGACTTTTTTTTATTGCTAAACACACAATGAAGAAAAAAAAAACAATCAATACACCTCATTAAAATGTGCTCTCATATTTCAGTTGTATATTTTAGCTAATTCTTGAGTGTTTTGGAGTTTTAATTGTATATGTGGAAAATTTATACACTACCTGACAAAAGTCTTGCCGTCGACCTCAATGCCCTGCTAAAAAATCCAGCTTAAACCAGCCTAGGCTGGTTGGCTGGTTTTAGCTGGTCAACCAGGCTGGTTTTAGAGGGGTTTTGGCCCCTTCCAGCCATTTCCAGCCATTTCCAGCCTGGTCTAAGCTGGTCAGGCTGGAAAATGACCAGCTAAAACCAGCTTGACCAGCCTGGTTTAAGCTGGACATAGCTAGTTTTGGCTGGGCTCCCAGCCTGCCAGGCTGGTCAAGCTGGTTTTAGCTGGTCATCTCCCAGCCTAACCAGCTAAGACCAGGCTGGAAATGGCTGGAAACCAACCTGGAAGTGGCCAAAACCCCTCTAAAACCAGCCTGGTTGACCAGCTAAAACCAGCAAACCAGCCTAGGCTGGTTTAAGCTGGACTTTTCAGCAGGGTGGTAAGAACAACAAATAATAACTTGACTTCAAGTTAATCATTTGGAAAAGTGGCAGAAGGTCGATTTTTCTCAGGATTCATCTGTTGAACTGAATCCCAATTGTCACATGATGGTAAGTGGTTGCTAATGCATTGCCAGGGAGTTTTGACTGGTTTCTCAGGTGTTGCTAGGCGGTTGCTAAGGTGTTCTGAGTGGTTGCTAGATGGTTGCTAAGATGTTGCCAGGGTGTTCGGAGTAGTTGCTAAGGCATTGCTAGGGTGTTTTATTTGGTTGCTAAGGTGTTGCTATGTAGTTGCTAGGCCGTTGCTAAGTTGTTCTAGGTTTTTGCTAAGGTGTTGTTAGGTGGTTGCTAGAGTGTTCTGAGTGGTTGTTAAGCAGTTACTAAGGCATTGCTAGGTGGTTGCTAAGGTGTTGCTAGATGGTTGCTATGGCATTGCTAGGTGGTTGTCAAGGTGTTGCTAGGTAGTTGCTAAGGTGTTGCTAGGTGTCAGCTAAAGTGTTCTGAGTAGTTGGTAGACAGTTGCTAACAATTTAGCCTGGTTCTAGTATGAATTAGCATGTAGCTAGCATGTTTCTAGTGTAAATTAGCATGCTATTAGTATGGTTTTAATATGATTAGCATGTTGCTAGCATGTTCCTAGTATAAACTAGCATGTTGATAGCATGCATTTAGTATGAATTAGCATCTTGCTAGTAGTATGAATTAGCATGTTGTTAGAATGCTTCTAGTAGGGATTAGTATATTACTAGTATGGATTGTTATGTTGTTAGTATGCCCATTGTAAAGTCAATGTTTTTTTGTTTTTTTTAAATAATGGAAGTCTATGGGACAGTTGCTAGGGTGCTGTATGGTTGCTAGGGTATGGCTAGTAAGCTGTAAGGTCATCAGTGATTGGCAGATTGGTAGTCTAAGTTGAATGAACCAAAACGTAAGTCTGTATGACAGTCTGGAGCAAAGTAATGAGGTCAAAAAGTTTGGTCCAATGTTTAGTCAATGGGACTCTTCCGAATTTTTAGGGTCAGTTTTGGGAAAACCGTAAGTTGCATCAGTTTGAAAAAAAAAAAACAGACAAACAAAAACAAACTTAATTCAGTATAGTTTGGAGGTTTGGAGTTAGTTTGGTGGTTGTAGTATGAGCGGTCTAGGGGTAGATGCATTCTCCCCCAGTTTATGTAGTGTAACAAACAGCAGGTTGGCTTTCTTAAGCCACCATAATTACAAATCAAGGCATGATCATATTTTATTTTGGTAAAATAAGCGTAATCTAGAGGCCTTTGCCTTTCATATTAGCCACTTCAGATACCAAATGATAAACTAGAAGTCAACTTATTATTTGCTGTGTCTCTAAAACCTGGATAGCTGACGACTTTTTTCAGGTAGTGTATATATCACAAAACCAAGTTGCATATTGTATTGGTAAAAATAATTTATTTTTCTTTAATGGCAAAAATAATAATAATGCTACTCAAAGATATTTTGTACATTTGCAACTGTACATTTATGAAAATGTTATATTTTATTAGTAATTGCTGAACTCTACATTTTGACCCCCTTAAACCCATTTTCTGAGAATTTTGATCATCTGAGATCCCAGATTGTCAAATAGTTGTCTTGAATAAATATTTTTAGTCAAAAAATATTTTCACATACTAACACAGTAGAAATCAATGGAAAGCCCATTTATTAAGCTTTCATGTGATGTGTAAACCTCAATTTTCAAAAGAAAATGACACTAATGACTAATGATTTTGTGGTACCATACTATTGTAAATGTCTTGAGTAAATGACTAAAAGCAAACACAATGTAGATTTATTTTCCTCCTATCATGCATACATGTGACACGAAATGCATGTACAGTTAAAAATCATAAACAATACTTATGTACAGCAGGATACAGTTAAGCAACAAAAAATATGCCCAAGTTGAAAGCTCTGACTAGATGTATTATACAATCAATAAGTGGGTATAGCAATATGCATGACCATATTTTCCCATTAAATTTAAATGGCGGCCCCCAAAGCGTTTTGAATGACAGCTTCCATATGGGAGATGCCGTTATGAATTACAGTGATTATCTGCAGCCGGTAAAAGCAGAGCGAGGAAGAAGGAGAAAAAAAGCAGAATAATAATAATAATAATAATAATAGCAGTATTAAAAAAGGCTCCAAAACTGGAGACAGATCTCACATTGATGAAAAGGAACAAGCGTACAGCACACTCACGACTCTTTCTGGCCGTCCAGAATTTTCCACTAATGCGTACAAATGTCAGCGTTCTTTTTGTCTCACACACGCTCTATCTTCAGCATAACCTTTTAAAAAATGTAACAATATGACCTTAAGAAAGAAGAAATGGAAGGAACGGCTACACTATGGGCAATGATGATGCCGTCTTTGTTTGCTTTCGGGTCACCGGGGAAGGAATGAGATACAACCTATGTAATCTACTGACAAATACTATTTCTCTGCAACATCTCAGTCAACTCAGAGGTCAGAGTTATTAATGTGAGAACCACGGCGGTGCGAATACACGTGTCAGCCGTTTCGCACGGGTTGACAGCGAAGGGAAACAGAGAGGATGGTGGTGACATGAAAGAAGGAGATAAAAAAAGAGCGAAAAGACAGAAATAGCTGCAAAATTAACAATGGGGATGGATGAGTGAAACGGAATGAGAAATGGACCGGAGATGTAAAGAACACAGTGACATGAAGGGTGACTATTGAATACTGAGGAGAAAAAAAAAAGAAGAGGGGGGGAAATGAAAGTCAGGTAGACAAAAAGAAACCACACTTTGTGAGTCAAGGGAACGGGCTGACCTTAAAAAACTATCTCAACTCCTACAACGAACTAACGCAATGTTACGTCAGCCCTAAAGGTCACCACACATTGCATTATTTAAATAAAAAAGAGCATATGGTCAGATTAGAAGATGCATTCACCCTAATATTCCTAGAAAATGCTTTCCTCAAAGTCAGACAACAGCTACAAGACTAATTTATTATAATGAACAATTAATGAATCCTGTCAGGAACTCATTAGTGAAGAACTTGCAGGGAGTTGCGTGAACCGAAAAGTGCAGCATAATTTATTTTTCATTTCTGAAACATAAGGATGTAAGCAGTTGTATGTTCAATATCAGTAGGGAGAATCTGCACTACAGAACCATCCATTACGAGATCAACCATTACTGAATATTTAAGGGCAAATATATTTAAAACCTCCAGAAACCTCACATTTAGCATTCCTGTTAGCATTCTTAATTATGCCAAAAACAGTTGCTCGGCTGGCTTTTGACAAACTGGAAGAACGCCGTCATGTTTGCTCATGGTAACATGTTTTTTGAGCCAGACATCGGAGTTGTTCAGTACAGAATGTGAATAAACATTACTGGAAAATGACATTCTGACAATTTGATTGGCACAACAACAACTTGCAGAATCTAAAACCTTTCACCAGCAAATACCCTGAGCTTTGACATGATAACTTCACAGTAAAATCAAAGTAAAAGGTGTCTTGACGTGTCTTGGAGGCATTTCCACATTTAGTATTTTCATGCCTTTCCAGATAAACTGTATAATATGTAGATTAGGTCTCTGTGCATATTAAAATCTTACATGATTGTTATAATTAATAGCATAAGTAATGCTTGCAAATCTAAACCGATATTTTATACAGACATACCGAAAGATAAGTGATATTGTGTTTATACAACAGTATAAGGAACTACTTGTATGAGGAACTACTTTCTTCCGCCATTCATTCACAAGTGAATCAGTGAGCTTTTTCCTATGCTTGTCATGTGCACAGAGTAATAAACAACGTTGAAGAGGCTGTACAAGTAAAATATTGCACAGCTATCAGCCAATCAGATTCAAGAACTAGACAGAACTGTTGTAAAAATAAATTATTAAATAAATAAATAAATACAAAATGAGTGGCACGGTAGCTAAGTGGTTAGCACAGTCGCCTCACAGCAATAATGTCATTGGTTCAAGCCCTGGCCTGGCTGGACCAGTTGGCATTTCTGGAAGGAGTTTGCATGTTCTCATCGTGTTTGGATGGGTTTCCTCAGGGTGCTTCGATTTCCCCAACAGGCCAAACACATACGCTATAGGTGAATTAGAATAAACTATTTAATAAATATTGTGTATGGATGTTTCCCAGTACTAAGTTGCAACTGGAAGGGCATCCACTGTGTAAAAAAAAATATGCTGGATAAGTTGGTAGTGCATTCATCTGTGGCGACTTCAGATAAATAAAGAGACTAAGCCGAAGGAAAATAAGTGTATACAAAATCCATGAAAAAAATAAATCTGTTGATTAAACAAATTCAATTTCAAACTAACCAAACTTTATGAACTGTGTATACTGAATCACTTCAAAAAAATAAATACAAATAGCAGAGAGAAATCAGGAAAATTAATAAGTAGGTCATTCATTCATTCAGTCATTTATTTTCTTGTCGGCTTAGTCCCTTTATTAATCTGGGGTTGCCACAGCGGAATGAGCTGCCAACTTATCCAGCAAGTTTTTATGCAGCGAATACCCTTCCAACCACAACCCATCTCTGGGAAAATGAGTAGGTCAATTATATGAAATTGTTTATCTTTATTTTTTTAATTGTCTTTCAATCATTAAACAACCACCTTTAGTTAATGAAAATAATATTAGTATTTACACTGTTGTTAATTATGTGTGCAGCACACATTCCTAAACATTAGACTAACATCAACAGGTATAAACATATTCTTTCTGACAGAAAATATAATTGTCCTGACCTGGGCTAATATACTGAATCAACCAACTCACATCTTTTTTCATCCATGTTGACATTAAAGTTATCTGTTGCTGCTTGGCGTTTCAGCGCTGTCTGAAATGATCATATCAACCGCAATACCTGCTCATTAGAACTTTTGCCAAGTTATATTTAAAGAATGCATGCAAAGTTGTTCAATGCAGATGCATGCATCAACAAAGGCAGACCGTTACTTGGTCACAATCCTTATTGACAATAATGGTGTCAAGAAAAAAAAGTTCAGAAACGGGATTTTGAAAAACAGGTGTGGGCCTGTCCCCAGCGGATATCACAGCTCTGCATATACATTAGAGGTACAGTATGAACCTACACTGTCTCACGGTTCAGAGCGGTTACGATTATTATGCCATCGATTCGGTTTAATTCAATATCTCGATACATTGTTGATGCCTTCCATACACATTTTTATATTTTACCTCATAGAACAATGATTCTTGTATTAAAATGTATAACTTTTAAATACAGTTTATATGTTTTGTAATACAATCCTGTACTTTATTACAAGCAGTCAGATATATGAACTGAACCTTTAATTTGACCTGTTAAAAGAAAACACTCTGCATTAAACAAAACTCAAATACATGCACAGAACAACATGAGCACTTATAGCAAATGAACAAATGTAAATGTTACTTTTGACTGTTGTTGAGCGAGTTGTTAAATGCCTATGATTGGTCACGCTCAACAGAAAGGCCTGCAATTTGCTCTAACGCACTGGGCCTGTTCACTGATGAGTGACGCAGATAAACGGACACACCGATCACAGCTGATCCATGATAAACGTGGTGGAGAAACCTCTGATCCACAATGTCGCTATAACAGGCAACAGGAAAGGAAAAGTCATGCCAGCAGGTCAAAGGGGCCACAGTGAACAAAAGAGAGAGAGAGGGGGAGAGAGAGAGAGAGAGAGAGAGAGAGAGAGAGAGAGAGAGAGATAGGGCTTTCAAGATATCTATTTTTAGTTGGACAATAAATTGCAACACAATTAATTGCGATAAACGATTGCCACATTATAACTTATAAAATAAAATATATACTTTTTATTATTATATATAATATAATAAAAATACTACATTTTTACAACATATTAGAGTAATAATTCAGGTACACTCTTTCAAAGAACATTTTATTTTAAAAAAATATTTAAACTATTCCGAGACAGGACTGTTTGTTAAATGTTTGCAGCATATTTTTTTTAAATGCTGGTTTTTCAAGTGTGTTTAAAGGCTACATCTCTTTAGCCAATGGTACATGTCTGTAAGTGTGCTGTTTTATGCTGACATGTTTATATTTGCACTGGCAGGTAAATACATCCCTTACAGTTACCTGTCTGGAAGACCCCTCTGCAGTACCAACTGTGGTTGTTGTTCTGAAAAAAAAATCGACATATCGGCTCATTCACGTTAGTGGACTCTCCTTTCTCATTCAGCTTAAATTCAAAATGTTCCCCCACCAGAGCTTAAGACTGTGGCTTTGAAAGCGGGTCCATCGTGACTTGTTTATTTTAACTGACTCTAGTTTCTAAACTCATTCGCATCTTGTCATCTTTACCTCCACTATCCACTCTCTCTCGCACACACTCTGACTGTGTGGAGATGCTGCATAAGCCTTGCCTTCCACAGAAAGCAGAATGCAGCGTGTTCGCTAAAAAAAGCTTGTTATATTACGTAGCCTAATCATCATCATCATCTTATATTTCTTTATATAATATAGACAATATATTATAAGTCAATATATTGACTAAGGCCACAGGCCTAGAGCGAGAGAAAGAAGGTTTACTTTCATTTTCCCTATAGCAGTGAAATAAGGGCTTCTGCTGTAACTTCAATGTCAAAAAATGACTGTCCAGCAAATACACACACAGTGAAAAGAGTTTCTGCATTTTAACTACTCGCACTTGCCTCCCTCTTAAAGTATCCCTCACTCACATAGCATTCTACTGCAACATCCCTAATGGGTTAAGATCTATGACTGAACCGATACAGAATTGTCAGCTTCTACAACCCAGTGCACCAACGAAACAATCAATTGTGACACCCCTAATAAACATGCATATACAAAAAAAAGACCACTAAATCAAGTAAAGGCTAAATGACGTAAAGGCTGTTGAAAACTCAGCATTACATATGGAAAAAAAATATTTATTAAAATAAATCAGAGCATAAATCTGTTATTTTTAAGTGGTAATAATAATAATAATAATAATAATAATAATAATAATAATAATAATAATAATTATATAATTGTGTATATATATATATATATATATATATATATATATATATATATATATATGTATGGTAATACTTTATCAAATAAAGCAGCCCTAGTGAAGACGAGTGCTTTTTCTTTTCTAAAAAAAAAACAACAACAATTTTAGTGGCCCCAAACTGCCATCTACCAGCAGGCATCTGTCCATGCTAACCAACCAAACCTTAACCCCATGGGTGCCACACCAATTTTAGAGAGAAAACCCACAGCGGGAGGGCAATTTGTCAAGAAAATGGCGCTCACACAGTGAACCACTCCAACCAACTACCGATTTGTTTACACATCTGGAACACCTAAACATGCACAGAATGTGACCTCAATATGCTCCATAGCCTTAGTCAGAAGAGTGCACACGGTCTGGAAAACACACACACACACGCACAGACGTCCCCGTGAGTGTGGTGTCTCTACGGAGCAGTTAAGTCATTAGCGCACTGCTGCACACCACTAAGCACATAAGCATATGTTCTCTTACATCTTGCGCTTGCTCTCTCTCTCTTTCTTTTTCACTCTATCCTTCCCCATCTCTCACACCTACAGACATCCTCTCATCCACGTTCTCCTCCCGCTCTGCAGTGCTGGAGTCCATCCAAATGCTAAAGCTGTTAATTAGCACACGATGCAAATCATCCCATTCACATCTTTCTGCAGCCTAGTGAGAGTGACGAATGGAAACGTGTGTCTCGTGCAGACTTTTCACATGACTGGAGACTTGACTGTACAGTCCCTCTGTAGGGTGTGTCACTACCGTGGGGTTTAAACAATAGCGCAGTGTGTTTAACAGGCTGTAGATCTGAGAGACAGAGATGAGTGGGTTTCACGCATGTTTGCATTGTGCGCACGTGTGCTTTTATGCCGCGCCGCCCATTTATGTCACAGCCGCGCTAAGTGTTTCTGATTAATTGTATCCTGTTTCTGTAATAAGTGTTTCTAAAGAAATCAAGCTCATTTTGGGATCTCTTTACACACCCCACCCTTCAGTCAGACTCTTAGCACCATTAATTTAGCCATTAGCGGCATTAATCGTATCTACCTCCATGCCAAATGTCAGCTCATTATGCGCTGTCTAAGAAAGTGATTAGAGCTGACATTTTAGAGGGGCTTGTTGTGCGTAATGATAACTATGTTTCCCATGGTCCTTCATGTTAAGCCTTTAATTGACCTCAGTAGCTCTTCTGTAAATCAATGAGCTACTTTTTTGAAGAATATTTTAACTTTAAAATGTTTCATGTTTTCAAAGGCCACAGGAGACCTGCTGTTTGGTTTCTAGGTCATTACACAACTTAAAGGGGTAGTTCATTCAAAAATGAAAAGTTACTTATTATTTGCTCACCATTAAGTGGTTAGAAACATTTTTGTGTTTTACTGCTCTGTTGATCACACATGTTGAAGAAACTTGAAAACCTGTAACTGACATTTACAATAGAAAAAAAAAAAAAAAACAAATACTAGGGAAATCATTGGTTACATGTTTCAGCTTTCTCACTCTCACTCACTTTCCTTCAGCTTACTCCCCACAGCAGAATGAACTGCAACCTTCTTTGGCATATGTTTTATGTAGAGGATGACTTTCCAGGTGTTTGTTATCAAGATATTCTACCAGAAACGTATACTATTTGTCCCTGAATTAAACACATCAATGCAGTGAATAAAAAGTATTGGTCACACTTTATTTTGATGGTTTGTTACTCAAATGGACCATCAAAAAAAAAAGTGCTACCAAATTATTTCATCCCAAAAAATTCTAAAATGGACTGATGGTTGGCTTCTGTGATTTGTTCTGTATAGGTCTTGTTGTTCTTTATTAAAAACACTTTACACCAGGGGTCTCTGCCGACCCGCAGGCTATTTACGGCTCCCTTCTTCCTCCTTCCAGCCTGCAACTGACGTCAAAAATATAACAAGATTCAGCCCAACAAAACATCTATAATTGTTGTGGAGTTGCATATACACTTGTGCTTTTGACCTCCCACCTACTGGACATTTAAAGTAATGTACTATATTCGGGTTACTTTCAGTTTCTCTCAGTGTGCGGTCGAGAGTAACACACATGCATATTATTTCTGGTATGGATGTAAATGTTGAAATAAATATCCATAAGTGCTCTATTTTAACTCTAAAGTTAAAGCTCTATTTTCGTAAATATCCAATATACTGTCTGTATTTTGTTGTACAAACACATCTGTATGGCTTACATGTTATGATGGTGGTGTAAATATGATAATTTTGCTAATATTCGATTCAAATGTTCTCATTAATTTTATACAGATGTACATTAGTAAAATTTTACTGCTGACTGAATGGAACTTGTTAAAATAAATGTGAATATGTACATACGTTTCTACTCTTTGTTGTAGTTTTACAAAAATAATGATATTGAGAAGAACAACTGCCTGTAAAGTCAACAAAGTTACCAAACTGTTTTCTGCTATCTTACACTATCTGTTAAACTTTTGCTTAAGCAGCAATTGATTGGGACATGAAAAATATTATTATTATGCCTATTATTAAATAAGTATTTTCATCGCAATTTAAACTACCCCTTCAATATGTTCAACAAGAAACAATAATGAGCTTTGATACTCTGGGGAAAAATGTCTGAGTGCATCAATTACATCAGGTTTCCACTTTTATTTCTTTTGCTTGAATGTTAAAGCCCCCAAGTTTCTGTAACATTTGCATTAAATTTAACATAAAATGGGGGCATTACACGATTAAAGCTATGTCTCGGAAGTGACATCATTTGACAGAAAAGAAGCTGACAGTGATCAAGTATGCGTACTTTTATTGAATCATCAAGTTTTATGCTTGTTTTTGTATGATTTTTTTGAGTATGGCAAGCGTAAGTCAGGCCCTGTCACGTTTTTCATAAATGAAAATGTAAGTTTCTGGTAGAACGTCATATATTTTGCTTAACAATAGAAAACTTTTTACAGAAATGCATATATACTAAATTAATAGCAAGTTATTATTAATATGTAATACGAAAACATGTAAATAACTAAGTAAAATGCCATGCAATGCAGAGACATTGTATAAGGGCAATAAATAAATGAATATTTGTATAAAAAGTACCTCTACATTTACGTTTATTTTTTGAAATACATGAAAATGCACCTGTAATACACATTACATATATTAATATTGTTTGTATTAGCGGTATTAAGATTACATATACCACTATTTCTGAGCTGGTGGGTCATGACCCAGAAGTAGGTCACAGAAGTGAGTTGAGTGGTTCTTGTGATGCACAACTTTCATTTTGAAAGACATGTGTGAAAGCTGTTGATGCTTCTTTTAGATGCTATTCATATGTGCTTGAAAAATAGCATGGTGGCAGTGATGACTGTCCATTTTCAACGACAGAAATGAAGAAAGCTGCAAAACATGAGCTGTTTCAGTGGCGATTCGGAAGTTAATTTTCGACTTTGCTAGGTAAAAATACAAATATATGCACCTACTGTTTTTAAAACAGTGTCTGATATTGAAGTCATGCTAGGCACAACATTTTGTTTTACAAAATAAAAAAGTCTCTTGCCTAAGGAAAACAATCTTAACTAGTCAGCTTTTACTTTGCTCTCAGCATTCTCTCCAATAAAATAAACAGAATGTGGTAGCACAAACTGTACATTCATTCATTCATTCATTCATTCATTCATTTCCCTTTAGCTTAGTCTTTATTTCAGAGGTCGCCACAGCTGAATGAACCACCAACTATTCAAGTACATGCTTTATGCAGCTGATGCCCTTCCAGTCGCAATCCAGTATTAGGAAACACCCATATACCTATTCACACACACACACACACACACACACACACACACACACACACACACACACACACACACACACACACACACACTCATACACTATGGTCAATTAAGTTTATTCAAGTCACCTATACCGCATGTTTTTGAACTGTGGTGGCAACCAGAGGAAACCCATGTGAACAAGGGGAAAATATGCAAACTCCAGACATCATACAACAACATACAGAAATGCCAACCAGCCATGCCCGGACTTAAACTAGCAACCTTCTTGCTGTGAGGCGACAGTGCTAACCACTGAGCCACCATGTCATGAAGTAAAATGGGCTTTTCTTTGTATGTGTGTATATATATATATATCCCCAAACAAAACAAGTTGAGATCCACTGACACACCATGCGAGTTCATTGTTTATCTAAGAATTGAGTACATTGCAACTTTTGCCCTCTAAAACTGAGTGACAGCATCTGCCATAGGGATTGTGAAAAGGCTCTTCTGTTCTTTTGGATTTGCTTAGTCTTGAAGGAGGGAAACAGAGCCATTCATCATTCTTCTTGAGGTAAAGACACCTGTCGCACAGTTATCTTAAGAGAGAGGGAGAGAGCTGGAGGGAAAGAAACCGTTCTCCATCCTCCATATCATCTATCTACTGACTTGCTGATGCGAAGCAATTTTTGGTCTGCATTTGTGCCTGTGTTTATGTGCATAACCTACGGGTAGATGTCTCTCATACGGGGCTGATCTCTTTGTCTCTGTCTCCCACTCAGACGCAATATCGTTATTTAGCTGTTTGGCAAGAAGGTCCTTATCGTCAGGGCTGCAAACATCCCACACGAGAGATGGACTGCTTCAATTGACAATTACCCCATAAAACGTGCATCGTGGCGATCTCATGGTAAGAATGAAGTATCACCAATCCGCTAATAGTCCTTCAGACAACCTACAAACTTTAGATAGGAACAGACATGAACAGAACAATGCCAAAAACACAGACCCTTCAGCAAGGGCACATAACCCCAGGTTAAGGCATCAGCAATGACAAAAAGTCTAAATGACTTTTAATATCTGGAGGCATTATAAAACTCTGTGCACTGCCAATTTGTTGTCAGAGAAAAATTAAGCATAATAAATTAAATGGACTATAACAATTATAGTGTGCACACACCAGCAGATGATAGCATTCTGATTATTATAAGCATGCAATGCAGTTTTGTTGTCTGCATATTTAATTGCTACTTTAAAGCAGGGTGCATTTTGATTGGCTGATGATGTTTTACTGTTCATCATCTATACTATATTGAAGGTATATAGAAGTACTGTTCCTCTGTGTTGACATATATGGCTCTACATTTAACCATATAAGCACATGGTCTAAAGAACATGACAGAGGTGCACTTTGTGCATGCCTGAATATACTTTTGCTATTTAAAAGACAGTATAAAACAGTCTGCGCACCAGTGCCATGGTCTAAAAGGGTTGTTCTTGTACTCTTAATGAGTTATGGGTATGTTTTCGGCGTAATGTGCATTAAATGAGGCAATAAAATTAGCATTAAAATGTGTATATTTGTTTTATTTATCATGCATTTGTCATTTCTCAGTTGTATGAAATATTTGAACTTTATGAATAATGTCATGCATTACAGTATGCCAAAATTAAAATTTCCTGACACATGGATTTTTTATTTTTTTGTCTCAGGGCCCCAAGAGATGCAGCATTGTTGATGCGATCCAAGACCTGTGAAGAAATTATGTCATGGTCTCCATAACCCTGGACGAGGCCGTATCCTGAGCTGATTCTGTAGTGGTCATGAAAGAGTGGATAGCGTGAGACTTTTTTCTGAAAGAGTACAGTGACAGATGAGTCTCCACAATATCCCGTGGGCCAGCCAGATCACCCACCGGTGACCTACTCACACCTGCAGTTCTTTACGATGGACGTCCAGATTTCTCCAGCCTCTGGCGTCTAGACTGCAGCTCTGCACAAGATGTTTGGCCAGAGGAGAAACGGTCGTTCCAAACAGACCCTGGGTACTCTCAAGGTTTTTTCCTTCACTTCGTCAATTGGTGAAGTTTGTTCCTCGCCACTGGCATGCTTGGTTGGGACTTGTGGAGCTGTGCATTAAGTGATTGCAATTTCAGTGTTTGGAATTTCAGCAGTTAAGTTTAAACCACACAACTAAACTAAACTGAACTTCAACTCTGAAAACTGGACTAACACAATTTAAATTTACTAGAACTTCTGTGTTAAGCTGCTTTGACACAATCTACATCGTAAAAGCACTAGAAAAATAAATATGATTTTTTTTTTATTTAGTTATTTATAGTGGAGCAGTTGCAAATAATTTATTTTAAGAACAAAAAGAATCTCAAACATCCTGCGTTTACTTTTTTCAGTTGCAAGTTTTTGAAACTGATCTCACAGTCCAATTCAAAACTGCCAACCCAAAACTGTTGAAGTGTTCATCGATAACATAAAATTCAATAAAGGTGTACTACACTTTGAACTGTAGTTATCCGCATCCATGAGGATGCAGTGATGGAGAACATGCTTTAGGGAAGTACTAGAACCAAGCTGGCTGAGTATGCTGAACTTGCATTATGAGCTTCTTTTCTGTGCCTACAAATGGGGAATAATTCTAAAAAAAAATATATATAATAAAATCATCATTGCTTGATCTACTCCATGACCACCTCAGTTACAAACAAACATTCAATTCACTTCATCTCATGTTTATTTCTCTAGCACTTTTACAATGTATATTGGGTCAAAGCAGCATAACATAGAACGTCTAGTAAACTGAAACTGTGTCAGTCCAGTCGTCAGAGTTAAACTTCAGTTTAAAGAGTTCATGCTTAGCTGATGATTTATTATAAGGCTGGTTTGGCATGGTGTCCCGGAAGAGAGTTCATAAGATCCTCAAGCCTGGAGCTCCCTCCTGTTTGCAAGGCGAGAGGGGAGTTTGAGCTCAGGTAGATCTCGAGAACTCCCCTGCTGCAGTATCTAATGAACAGATAGTGATTGCTTCGAAGAGAAATCTAATTACTAGAGCTTACGTCTATGGTGCTGATTCAGATTAGTCACTTAACTGAAGTTGCATGTTTTTGGTTGGTGGGAGGAAAGCGGGGAACCCAGGGGAAACCCACGTGAGCAAGGGGAGAATGTGTAAACTCTGCAAAGAAACATCAGCTGGCTTGGTAAGGACTAAAACCAATGAAGTTCTTGCTGTGAGAAAACAGTGCTAACCACTGGGCCACCATGCTATCCATCTAGGAAAGGAAGAGGAGTAGAGGAGGAAGGGGGGATTATTCAAAACGTACATGGCTGTTATATGGAATTTAGGGTATTTATATTGGCTTAGGAATTGTCCCTTTGGTGAATCAAAAATTGAATAATGCGGGACCAGCTGCAAGCAATCATAAGCATGTGATCCTCTCTAAATTAGTTTATAAATAAACTTCACTTAGTCCAGTTCAGTGTGGTTGTAATTTCACTGCTGAAAGTCCAAACACTAAATAACAAATTCATCAACAGGCAGGCAAGTCCAACCCAGGCAAGCAAGTGGCGAGGAACAAACTTCACCAATTGACAAAGTGAAGGAAAAAAAACCTTGAGAGAAACCAGGCTCTGTTGGAAACAGCCATTGTCCTCTGGCCAAACTTCTTGTGCAGAGCAACAGTCTAGGTGACCCTTATAAACAGGGCGGGTAGAGCCACTGATCCTCTACATCAAGAGAAGTCAGCTGAGGTGGCTCGGGCATCTGTTTCCGATGCCTCCAGAACGCCTACCTAGGGAGGTGTTCCAGGCATGTCCCATTGGGAGGAGGCCTTGGGGAAAACTCAGGACACGTTCGAGGGACTTTGTCTCTTGGCTGGCCTGGGAACGCCTCGGGATCCCCCCGGAGGAGTTGGAAGAAGTTTCTGGGGAGAGGGAAGACTGTGGTTCTCTCCTAAGACTGCTGCCCCCGTGACCAGACCCCGGAAAAGCGGATGAAATGATGATGATAATGATGATTTATAGTCTGTTTTTTGTGCTATCTGTAATTCTTTTGCACTGTAGAAGCTCTGTCATGATAACCAATTCCTTGTTTGTGTGAACATACCTGGCAATAAAGCTCTTTCTGATTTTGATAAAGTGTTTGCAGTAGCATAGTAGACAATAAGGCATTACAGTAGTCACTTTTACAGTATGTAAACAATAATAATAATAATAATAATAAATAAATAAAACATTTAAACTGGCACCAACTATTCACCACCATAAGGTCAAAAAAGGTTGTGCTGCATGCTAGCTTTAACAAGGTAAACAAAACAGTTCCAGAAACAAGCAGGCAAGAGAGACAACGGATCCTCCTGCAGGCCTGTGATCAGAAGGTCAACAGACACTTTATTAATAACCCGTCCACCCTCTTATTATACAGAATAAATTTAGCCACGCTAAAAAGCGCAGGTTTTTACGCTCATTAGGCTGATCTTTTGGGCCTTTTTGAAGTACATTCAAATGCCCACACACTGTGGTCAATTATGCTCTCAGGGCTGGACGTCCTGCTCTATTTGTGTTCATTTAATACACGCAGCAGCCATATTGTCAAGCTCATTTCCACTGAATCAGCACCCCGAGGATTCATTATCTATTCTTTAGCATCCTCGACATTAGGAAGATTAAGCCAGGCTCACCGCAGCCTGTAAAGGCCACCGGTGCAGCGCGGCCTTCATACCCATAATGCATTTAGGTGAATGGCGATTACAGTGTTTACTTAGCTCAAAGTTGGAGTAATATTCTAAAGGGAAAACCACCACACGCCAGCCTGTTATCTGAAAACGGAGGATAATAAGTGTGAATTTAAACCGATCGCACACACACACAAACACCCACGCGCTTAAGCAGCCAGAACAAAACAGGCACGGTCGGTGCTCTCTCCTGAACTTTTGCCCCTCTTTAAAGCATTAGCCTTGAGTAAAGAGTTGTGTTCTCCATAATGAAGAGGCGAGACTTAATCGCAGATCAACCACTCTTCAGAAGGACAGAGAGAGACACTACGCTAGGACGAAGATAGCGTCCACATGTGATACCGCCCACATTCGCTCCATCTTCTAGAAAAGGCCAGAAAATAGCTATTGATTTCTGATAAACAAGTTTCCACGTTGGGAGATCAGGACCTTGTGTTTTTTTCAAGGTCAAGACAAACGGACAATAACGTGCGGCTCGATCGTCTTTTCTACTCCTTTGCCCCTAAAGGCCAGCGAGGGCAAAATCAACCAGGCTGGGATAATACAACAGGGAGAGCTCTTTGTATCTCAAATGAGAATCTCTGATGAGCTTGAAGAGCAACTTCAAACGGACTGAAGGAGAAGAGAGGAGAGTCGAGGAGTACAGACCACATGTTTATCAGGTTGTCGATACACAGGGGAGGAGGGAAATACTTCTAAAGTAAATGAAACCAGATGGTGAAACGTGCGCGAGTGCGGACGCTCGCCCTTTGAAATGAGATACAGTGGTCAAATTTCATTTTAGCACATCACTTTGATGTTTGCTAATTGAGAGAGGGGAAATT
The DNA here is from genome assembly GCF_052040795.2 of Danio rerio. NCBI lineage: Eukaryota > Metazoa > Chordata > Actinopteri > Cypriniformes > Danionidae > Danio > Danio rerio. The sequence goes on along the minus strand of NC_141031.1, from coordinate 23,133,864 downwards.
TGTGTTACCTTAAAAAGCATGAGTCGGGAAATGAGCTAGCAAATGAGGATCTCGCAAGAGACTATAAACAGTTGTGGTGTAATTGTATGCCTCATCTATCAAAGTTCGGCCGATACAGAGATAAAATGAAGCATGGCCAGTCTGAATGTTAAAAATGTGCTAAACCACACTTTTCAATTTTAACTAGAATGGGAAATTATATTGTATATTAGGATACAACTACATAATGCAGTGTAAAATAATGCTGCGTTCTATTCATCTGGGATGTCAGAAAAATTTTGGAACCTGGTTAAAAGTCTAAAATCCGGTAGTACGCTGATAGCAATTACAACTGATGAAAACACAATCAGTCGCTTCTGCATATCTCGGTTGTAACAAGTGGTTATTTGAGTTACTGTTGCCTTTCTATCAACTTGAACCAGTCAGGCCATAATCCTCTGACATCAAGGCATTTGCACCCACAGAATTGCCGCTCACTAGATAGTTTCACTTTTTATTTTTTCTCTGTAAACCCTAGAGAAAATCCCAGTTGATCAGCAGTTTCTGAAATACTCAGACCAGCCCGTCTGGCACCAACAACCATGCCGTGTTCAAAGTCACATAAATCACCTTCATTTTCCATTCTGATGCTCGGTTTGAGCTGCAGCAGATCATCTTGACCATGTCTACATGCCTAAATGCATTGAGTTGCAGCCACGTGATTGGCTGATTAGAAATTTGCGAGCAGTTGGACAGGTGTACCTAATAAAGTGGCCGGTGAGTATATGTACACATTCATACATACATACACACATGTGTGCAAATTTGTATTTGTCAGCACCAATTAAAACTAATAAATGTACTTGACAAACAACAGCATTTTAATGATCAAAGAGTGTAATTAACAAAGAATAGCGTTAAAATTAATTGCTCATTTAGAATTCAGTTAGTTTTAAAATATATTGTAACAAATGAGGCCCTACTATAAAAAAAATGGATAAAACATAGAGAAAAAAAGAATATCAATTATGTGCATATAAAGTACAGTATACAGCCTAAACAACCTGATGTTTACTGAGTTAATTAAGAGATGACATTAATTATATTATTTTTTACATTTGAATACATTTTAAAGACAACACAAACATAGGCATTTAGCTTTATTTATAATAAGTACCAATTAAATCCCAATTTAGTTGTGGGTCGACCATCATGACTCATCCCTACCATCTACATGCATCATGATTTTGGTTATCACTATCATTTTGTTTAATATTTCATATGAAGTCTGTTGATTATTTAAAATTAATGAGCCTTGCTGCTGGCAATACATCCACGCCGAGCAACACCAATTGTTTCAATAAAATAATCATCACCATATGGCCAGGCAAATAGAATTAAGGCAGTAACAGATTATATGTTACATAAATTATGCCGAACAGCCGTAACATGATTCATTTATGAAGGGATCAAGCACCCGGAAGAGAGGACAGGTTGATGGAGTGTCCTATCTGACCGGAGGAACAACTTGGCTTCAATCTGCCCCCTATTCACATGCCCGGCCCCTTTGGCAGGTCACGCTCTCCTGTAGCGCCTTACCCTGGCACAACGTGACCCCTACACCGATGCCAACAGTCAGGGAGGGCATTCAGACATGAAAAATGGTGCCATCCTAACCAAAGGACCAGCCGGAAAAGACAGCAAACGCATAATAGAAACTGGAATGGCGGCAACTGGCCTCCATCCCCAACCGAATCTGCCAAATCAGGTTGGACTGCAAAAAAATGTCCCATTCAGCACCAATGTTCCAAAGCTAAATCTGGAGAGGAGTGTAACTGGAAGACAAGAAACATGAGAGGTTAAGCCAGAGGTCATGAGAGCTAGGAAAACATGCCAGGAAAACAGACTGCGGCATCTTCTAGCAGGATGAAGATAAGACGTTCTCCGTTTAAATCAATTACATCAAACATATTGTGGCCAATACCGGTGCATCTGTCGGCCAACATATTAAATACCCACTCATGCACTGTATCCGTGTGCACAGTCTATGAACGTACGAGCGAGTTTGCCAGCTGAAATGATGAAGGGAGAGCGTGGTGACAGTGATGCAGATGGAACGGTGTGATGGGAGCGCTTGCGTGACTGAGGAGGAGAGTGTCTAAATGTGGGGAGGGCGAGATGAGAGATTTCGATCTGTGCACACGCAACATCAGCATCTGCGAGACAGACGCTGTCGACTGCTGAGCCAAAAGAACCAGAAGAAAAAGGGCAGCATCCAGTGGATCAAATTCTTGGGCTTTGTTCAGATTTTTGTTCAAATTAGAGAAGAGCATTTTGGAATACACTGAGAATCACAATGTTTTTAGTTTGAAATACTGTTTGCCAATCTCCCACAATACCAAATCTAATAAAATGACAAGTAATAGAAGATAGTAAAATAGAAAAGTATCAGCAGATCTTTTTTGGAACTCGCAGATCTTAATTTATCAATACTGCAATTTACAATTTTACAAACCCAGGCTCATTATGGATATGTACCCCAGTATACAATTCTTGAGAGAGCGAAATACGTCCAAGGAGGTAAATTTTTGCAGTTTTTCTTTTTACAAGTCCACCAGAGGCCACTGTGAACAAAATTTCTCTCACGTGTGCTATTTGCGCCTGCTGTTCACGTATAAGTCCACCAGAGGCCACTGTCAACTGACTGACTGATTGACAGCCCAATCGACCGATTACCCTGCCCATCCCCTTCCCTAAACCCTAACGATAGTGTTTTCAAAATCACCTACTGACCAGCGCTCACCCCTTTCCCAAACCCTACCAACATTGTTTTCAATAGCCCACACAATTGTCTGATTGTCTTTACCACGTTCTCACCCTGTTATTTACTTGTTTATTTGATGTTTTTGCCTTTTGATTTTGTTTTACCTACTTTCTGGAACAATTCTTCACCAAACCATATCCTCATCGTCGCCTCCGCTCTGTGTCTCAAGTTCTCTGACATATGCAGCAAGCCACAGGGGAAACTGGTAAACAATGAAAAGCCATCCACACGGAGGTGAGTGGTCAGCCGGTAGCGTTAAACAACAAAACAAAAGCAGTCAGTGGCATCATACTGCCCCATATTATATACATTTTAAAGACAAAATTCAGCCATATGTACTTCTGGCTACATTATTTACGTTCTCCAAAAATGTATACAGGGCTACGTATTTTACAACTAAATCCTATACTTTAAATTTGCAATTAATCTAGATTAGTCAGAGACAATTATTGTGATTGTTGTGTTATTTAGTTTGATTGACAGACCTAATATGAAATATATTACATGATCAAAAATGATAATTTTTTACCACACACATTAGCTAACACTTAAAAGACTCATTACTCATTACTGTTTCATTACTGGATCAATCAGCATTTTTGAACAATCTCTTAAAGATATTGTTTATTAACAAATACACTTTTTTCAATCTTCATTTAAATCCTTAAGGTACTTTCAAACTGTGATTTTAATCTTAAGCAATGTCATCAGGTATTATTTCAAAACTTTTAACAGTTAAACCCGCAATTCAGTGCCTGTGCCTATCGGATTGTTTGTAACAGAGAACTAATAAGATTAAAAAGACAAAAGACAAAAAGACACAAGCCATACAAGGTAAATGCTCTCTTTATGACAAATACAGAGATGAATGCACTGCTGTGATTCCTGAAAGTACAGTATATTAAGCATGCTGATTGTGATCAAATTTAATTAAAACAATCTTTTAACTATTAATCTTGCAGGTTTTAATAACATGAAAAAAAAGCAATTTAATGAAAAAAAAATAGATATAAACAGCAAAAAAATAAATAAATGAATTGATTTAATTAAATAATTCAATTAAATAAAATTATATATAATCTGGCAAGACCATGTTTACAATGTTAAAATGTGTACAAATAGAATTTGAATGGTGTTCTTGTGATATGATGACGGGAGTGAGAAGTGGCAAGATTTCAACACTGACAGCTCTTCTCAGCAGTTGTATCGGAAAGTGTCTTGGCAATGTGCTGATGCTTATATTGTTTCTATAGCAACCAGTGTAGATACACTGGAAATTGACTACACTGTCTGAACAAACTTACAGGATGACAGTGAAGACGATCAATTGTAATGATAGGATTTGAAAACCAAACTGGATATATGTGCCACAGAAGAAACAAGGTTACAATGCAAACAACAGCAAATATATATATATATATATATATATATATATATATATATATATATATATATATATATATATATATATATATATATATATATATATATATATATATTTTTTTTTTTCATTAACTAATGTTAACAAAGAAGAATAAATACTGTAATAAATGTATTGTTTATTGCAATGTTCATGTGAGAAACACATTATTTACATGAAATATTTAACAAACCTTACTGAAGATCACAAGTTACAGCTAAGTGTGCTGCAAATTAAGAAAACTATTACATGAATTAAGAAAAGATCTTCATCCGTTTAACAGCACATGTGCTGCAAATCCTCACAATGCATACACATTTTTTTTTAAATTAAGTAATTAATAAAATGTGCTGCATTTTCTCACAACACTTTCAAATAGCACAGAACACAACAGAAATGTTTTAAGAGGACCCTAAAATGTAAAAGATCGGTCTATTTAGGTTACGATTATTTATGCTAATTAAATACAAATTACTCACCTTTTAAAGATCACCAACAACTTCACTTCACTGAGCAATAGTCACGACACATAGGAGTCCGTTAAGTTTTTGGGTATACTTGAAATATTTCCAATTTGTTCCGTTGTTTTTGCAAATGTTGTGAGAAAACGCAGCACGCTTTCATAAAAAAAGTTTGTGTTGTGAGAAAATGCAATATTGCGTTTGCGTTTTGTGTAAATGCAGTGTGTTTTTAAAGGGTTTGAAATGTGTGAGGATTTAGAGCACATGAAAAAAAGAAATTTGCAATTAACTAAATACATCCATTTTGCTTAAAGGTATCATTTACCAAAATATAAAAATTCTGCCATGATTTACGCTACGCTATTTATGTTTCTTTCTTCTGTTGAACTCAAAGAAAAATATACTGAAGAATGTTGGAAAAAAGCACCCATTGACTTCTAGAATATGTTTTAAACCTGCTATGAATGTCAATGTCTGCTTTTCCCACAACATTCTTCAGAATACCTTGTACAGAAGAAAGACATTAATAAAATGTATAACCGCCTGTGTGTGAAAATGGTGTGTGAATTGTAATTATTGGGTGAACTATGCCTTTAGAAATACATAAAACGCTGTAAAGGGCTTCTTTTAATGACTTCTTTAAATAACAGCAAGAACTTTCTAGACAGCAACGTCTCAACATTGCCTGAGTTGCAAAAAAAAAAAAAAAAAAGTGTTCTGTCACACTGTATTGCAAGAAGAAAGAAAAGTTGAGCTTCCGTTTTGCTATTAAGAAAAAAAATGCATTATAAGTCAGAAGCGGTATAGCTTTTTCCTAGAATGATAACAGCACGACTGTTCGTGACAGCTTGATGTTAAAATGTCACTGTAGTCACTATTGTATGTTTACACAATGAAAGAAGGTCTGCGCCGAAACAGAACAGAACTCAATACATTAATCCCCAATATAAAGCGTTAGCTTTCTCCTGACTGACAGACAATTTGTTTAGGTGGAGCGATTCTCTTGTTAAACAAAAGCAGCAAAGCAGAAGTTTGAACCTGAAGTACGACTCACTTCAGAAATTCTGACAGGAAAGTAAAAAGCGTAAAAGTTTCTAGCGCGTGTGTGACACGTGCCGCCTGCATTCTCAATGCTGGAGTCAGTATAATATAATTAAGTTTATCAAAAGCTCTCTCTTTCACACCCCCTCATTTGTATTTTAAGTCTAACAGGCATGTGTGATTCCACCTAAGCGTATAATAAACGGGGCTTGTTCTTATTCCTCCTATCTCGAGAGAAAAAAGAAAAAGGGACAGAGTGGCGGTAATGAAAATGGTTTCTCTTTTGTTCTTTGACTGAGAACAGGAGCAAGAAAGGTTGTAATTTAACTGCTACGAGCGCCATGAAGACATTGGATGTAATAATGGCTTTTGCTATCTAATTTGTGTAGGGATTTGCCTGGACACAGTTGATCTCCATAGGCCTTAATGCTACACTGCTCCTGAGCGCGAGAGGGAAAGTGAACGAGAGGTGTGAGCCTGCGTTACAACAGCAGATGGAGTGAAAGTATTCACCTTACAGTCTAAACGCACTCCTTAACCTTTTATTTCAGGATGAGACATGCACGCGTGGACAGGCTTTCAGCAAAATTCAGCGTAAAGGTCAAGAAAAGTTCACGATCAAAACTAACTCACAGTTTTGGGGAAATGAGAAGTTCAGCCTTAAGGTGATTTACGCATCATCAGCCCAGCTTTATATTAATGTTGCTTTTAGTTACGAAGTTGCTTGGCAACCGCAAACAGCCTGCAGTCAGGCTAATGAACTATATCACTTGCTGGAAGAACTGATAATTGTAATTATGATTCATAAGAAGCCAATCTGGGTTATTTATTTCTGTATGACAATTATTCTTATTATTTAAGGTAATATGTGTAATTAATTAGTGAATGTTAGTGGCTTTTATTATATGCGTGATGTCAACACTTCACCTGCACAAATACTTACGCTTAACCTGGACAAATAAACAATTCAGTCACCAGAAGAAATGTTTATCGTATTTGAAGCTAATATGCATATTACTGTAAATAAATGAACATTAGTGGGTTTGGTAATATGCCTGTTGTCAACACTTCATCTGCACACATACTGTAACACTTAGCCTAGCCAAAATAACCACCTTTAGCCAGCATGAAACCACTTTGAAAGGGTCATGATGTGAGGAAATCAAAATTTCCTTCATCTTTTGACACACTGTACTAGCAGTCTGTCATCTCTTATTTCCATCGATCTTGTGGTGTGTGTAAGTTATGTTGAAAGCTTTGTGAGAGCGCAGAAGTTAAGTTGCTAAAAAAGGCAGCAATCAGCTAAAATGCTCCTTTCTTAAATAGATTAATCTAAATATATTATTGTTTACATTTAAAATTCTATATTTTTATGGATAATATTTTTTATGTTTTTATATTTTCAGCTGCAGTTTAAGTAAATGTTAGTAAATATGATATTTCCTTTATTGTTTTTAAAAAGAAGATATTAAAATAAAAAAAAAATAAAGTAGAAATAACACTATTCCTTCATTCATGTTAGGGCTGCAACTAATGATTTTTTAATAATCGATTCATCTGTTGATTATTTTTTCGATTAATCAATGAATCGGATTAAAAAGAAAAAAGAAAAGCATTAATTTCCGATCGCATATTTAAAAAAGCTTATCCCAGAGCTGTAATATTAATAATAATAATAATAATAAACTAAATAGTTTTGAAAAGAGTATAGAAAAGTATGAAAGAGTAAGAAAAATAATCTTAATGAGATATAATCTCAAACAGAAGTTTTAACAGATAACATAAACGTGTAAGTGATTGTGATTATAACGTGAGATAGGCATCACCATGTCTACTTAAGGCCACATGTTTGCCTCATTCATAAAAGCACAACACACAGGATTCAGCACATAAATTCACCAGTTACTCCCCATATACATGCAAGTAAGTGGCTGGTGAACTTTGAGAAAAGATTCAACTTTATAGTTACTTTCACTTTGTAAAATGTGTATCTGATAGTAATAAAACACAAATTATATTTGAATGGATTGTTAGACTTTCTTGTGTGTTTTACAAACTCTTAGAAATATTTTGTTTTACTAGTACTTGTAAGTATTTACATGTCTAAAATAATAAAGCATTAGGCAGTTAAAACGCTGCATAATTGTAATAATATGACAAGTCTTTCTCAGCGGGGTTAAGTTGGTTTTGTTTTCCAAAAAAAAAAAAAAAGAAGCACTTTTCGGATGGTCCCTTACTGAGAGCTCTGCTCAGTGCAAGCTCTCTCTGGCTCAGCGCCAGACACTGCACCAAAGCTCAGGTTGATTTTCTCAGTTGCCGCTCTAAATGTAAACGAGCTAACGCTAAATTTTCATGCCTGTCAAGCTGGATAACGAGTAAAACATCAGCACCAGGGACTTTACGGTCTTCACTTCAAAACAGAACAAAAGTAGGATTCTGTATTTATTTACCTAGCGGTTGAACTCCCTTCATCCTCATTCCTGTCTATGAGGTGCTGAACTCTGTATCAGTGCGCGAGAGAGAGAGCGAGACCGTATTCACTCCGATCTGCGCTGAACTAAAGTGTTTTTTTTTATATAATCAAACGTCCCCGTGTTGCACGACACAACAAATTATTAAATTTGTTGCAAACGCTTTAAGTAAAAGATTTTTGTCGATTTAATCAATTTGTTGTCGCAGCCCAAATTTATTTTCCTTCAGATTAGTCTTAATTTTAGAGGTAGCTACAGTGGAATGAACTGCCAACTACTCCAGCATATGCTTTATGCAGCAAATACCCTTCCACAACAGCCTGATCTCACGAGAAAACGTACCTATTTTAAAATTTGTCAGTTTTGTGGTTAAATAGAACAAATTCGTACTTGTTCAGTCATATGAAAATATACGATTTTAAAAAGGAAGCGTGGTACCTAACCCCACCCCTAAACCCAACCATCATTGGGGGATGAGCAAATCATAATAATTTGTACAAATGAGATAGGAAATTCATAAGAATTAGCCACTGAATTAAAGTTACGCATTGTCGTGAGATTGTGTTGGAAACACCCATATAAACTTATTCATTCACACACTCACACTCATACATTATGAGCATGCTGACCAGAGCACCCAGAGCAAACAAGGGGAGAACATGCAAACTCCACACAGAAAAGTCAACTGGTCTAGCCGGGTCTCGAAAACCGACCTTCTTGCTTTAAGGCGACAGTGCTAACCACTGAGCCATTGTGCCACCTGAAATAACACTAAATAAATGCTAAAACCCTGACCTCAAACCATCCATATCAAGAAATGCAAATCAAAACCTCTTTAACACACAGCATCCTGCACCATAATGTATTATTTACTAATAAAGTGATTAAATATGTCCAGCGATGCGCTTTTATCTCTAAAACCTTAAGTGTGAGGACAGAAAAAGTGTGTTTGACAATCTCCTGAGATCAAATTCACAAACATAACACTGGAAGTTTGACCAAATTCTAAATTAGCAGAGAAAATAGGGCAGCTTTCAACTCCAGGGATGCTGAAATAATTCTGGTGTGTATAAGAGAGAAAGAGGGAGAGAGAGTTTTGAGGACCAAATGTGCCCAGAAGCACAGTAAAAGCTAAAATCACCTATGCTGAAAGAGTTGACAATATCCCCCATAGGGAAAACAGCTTAATAATCACAATTTCTGTTAAAGTTATGTTTGGAGGTGAGTTTAGAGGAATTATAACAGAATTCACTGTGAGAGAAAGGTGTGTATTTGAATTTAGAGATTTGAGAAATGTGTCATTGTTTTGTGCACTGAATTATTGCATTGGAAAATTAGGTCAGCTGAATCAGTAAAGCATATGAGAGTTTAGCATGTAAATAAAGTTAGATTGTGAGTAAAAAAAGCTATCTTCCAGCAGTCATTCTATTTCACACTCAGTGTCACTGCAGTCTTTAAAGGTCCCCTGTTGGTTAGAATAAACCAGGCTCAATACATACCACTATATACATTTCTGGAGAGTATCAAATATGTCCCAGGAGCTTAGTTTTTTCAAATCCACCAGAGGCAGCTGTGTATGCTTTTTGAGATCTCAAATTTTTCTTGCAAGTGCCATTCGTGCCTGTTGTTCTTGCATAAATCCACCAGAGGCCACTGTCGACTGACTAACTGACTGATCGACCGACCGATTCCCCACCCACCCCCTTCCCTAAACCCAACTGATGTTGATTTAAAAAGCACAGATTGTCCAGTACTTGCTCACTTTCCAAACCTAATCAACAGTGTTTTAAAAAGCAACCCAGAAAAAGAAAAGCCCTTGTGGCAGTCACAACACAACATTTTTAGATTTTCACAACATTTTCACCCTGTTATTTACTTGTTTGCTTTATTTATTTGTTTTTTTTACTTTTGCTGTTGTCTTACATGCTTTTTTAGAACCGTTCTTCGCCTTCTTATCATGGTTAACTCGGCTTTTTGTCTCAAATTCTCTGACAAATGCGGCAAGCCACTGGACAAACTGGTAACAGAGGAAAAGCCGTGCACACGGAGGTAAGCGGTCAGCTGGTAGGCGAAAAGGAACAGCGTCATACCGCACTGTAGCATTCGTTTTACAGACATAATGCAGCCATATGTACCTCTGGCTACATAATTCGCGATATCCAGAAATGTATATAAGGCTTTTCAAAATATAGGGTTAGATAGATGTTCATGTCCCCACTTGGCTTATGTTTAAAAAACAAAACAACAATAACATATTTGCAGTAATATAATAAAAAAAATACCTTGAAATAAACCCCTGGTCCTCTCTTGCCTAGTATGGAGCAACAGTCCCCTCTTAGTAATGTGTGTGTGTGTGTGTGTGTGTGTGTGTGTGTGTGTGTGTGTGTGTGTGTGTGTGTGTGTGTGTGTGTGTGTGTGTGTGTGTGTGTGTGTGTGTGTGTATGTGATCAAATTTGGCCTATTAATTATTTTGAATAACAGTCCACATGGCAAAGATCCGTCAAGCCCAAAGCTGTCAGGCTGGACCGTCAAGCGAACAGGTGTTAGCTCTAAGGTAAAAACCAAAAGCTGTTCATCCATCAGTCTCGTAGTTAAATAGTGTCTTTCCAGTGCCTGTCCACCTCACTGCAGGACTGAAGAATCTGTGGCCAGCTGAACCAACCGAAGCCAGTGTTTTTCTAGCCTGGATTTGGAGCTCAGGAGCAGATGTGCAGCTTTAGCGCAGCTGCGGCTCTGTGAAATGTATTTACCAGTCTGCTTCTTTGTATAATAAAAGACAAGTGTCATTGTCTTAAGTCTTTTCATCACAAGAACAACATCCTAGTACGGAAGAGGAAGAGGTCTTGCGTTTGTGCGAAAGCTAAATTAAAGAACAGTGTTGAATCACTGACTATAAATCCGAGTTCCTAAGTGACAGTTCAGTGGTGGTAACCCTCTATCGCACCATCTGCCGAGCCTCCTGTGCTTATATATACGAGATTATTTCCTTAAGGAGCTTGCGGTGCCAAAAGGACTGATGCTTTTAATTGGAACTCAAATGCAGTGCAAACAAACACATGTAGATGAGTACACACAAACACATACACACACTGGCGCTTGCGGAAAGCACAAGTTCTGCCATCCAGAGGCTGGCAACAGCTGTTGGCAAATAATGTGAGGTAATGTGTGACTCTTTAAAATCGTTAAAAAGGCAGCTCCCCTGAATACTGAGAGTGTCAAATGATTAACTGAAATAAACTTGGTTATATGATACTGAGGAGATGTACAAAGAGTCTTATATTTGCTGGTTATGATTTGTTATGATTACAAATAATGTATGCTTATTTGCTAGTAGATTTATTTAACATATTGCAGGTAATTACTACAAATGTTTATGCAAATAACCACTTGTACAAGTACAAAGCATGCATAAAGTGAGGGTTTCTTTTTTTCATGCCATAACTGAACCAAATATTATTTACAGTCTCTCACAATTAAATACTGTAATATTTACACATGTGTACAGTGCGTCTCACACATAAACTTCACTTGGGTGTGTCACCCAGATATATTAACGGCTGATATATTAACGGTATATTTAATGACATTTATTGTTTTTATATTATCATCTTTTTTCACTTTTTTTGTATCCGCGCAGAAGCTGAACATCCGTAATAGATTAACTAGTGGAAAATCTCCTCTCGCCCAACACGTTTCCTGCTTCTCCCTACACTCCCACAGACAATCTTACATGCTTTGCAGAGAACCATGGAGACGCACCTTTTTGTGACTTAAAAATGCGTTTCTCTGGGGTTTCTAAATCTTCTAAAATGTCCAGGATTCGGCTTTTGGTTTCACTTTCTAAGCCGTCGTCATTTTTATCTTTAGCCTTTTACTTGGCTTCGCAGCTGCCAGCACATGCTCAGACCGAGAGAAACATTATATAATTAATTATTTTGATCTAAAAGGAGAAGTAGTAAACATGTTTGATCTAAACAACTTAGATAAATTTTTCTATTTACTCAGAGAGGACAAAATTACATCTAAACTGGCTGCTAAATATTTGTACACGATTAGAAAAGGTTAATTAACTCATTTGCCTTTTGAAAATAATTTACAATTTTTATTCTTGTAATTATTATACCTTTTAGAGATATTTATTACATAGATATTTTTATTCCTTCATGTCATTAATTTCTTATTTGGTGTCTATTTTTTTATTTGATGATGTTGATATTTTACATATTTTATAGGATACATATCTACCATGCTTTGGAAATACTGTACAAAATGTCAGCAGCAGATTCTACCTGTCAGTGGGTGCACATGGCTCCTGAATAGAAATATAAAAGTAAAAAATAAAACAAATAGTGGATTTCTTTATAATAATAACAGTCTTTTTAGAATAAAAAGGTTGAAAAAACGCCAACCCATTGAAAAAAAATAATAAATTAAAAACAGTGTATGATAAATAAAAACATTGGTAAAAAACACGTTTTTTGCCACATGTAGGTAACCATGTGCAGTGGGTAAAACGTATATATATATATATATATATATATATATATATATATATATATATATATATATATATATATATATATATATATATATATATATATATATATATATATATATATATATATATATATAATATATAAATCATTAAACTAAAATATTGGAATACCATGCAAAATGTAAATAAAAAAAGAAAGTAGTGATATCCAAATTTGACTTCTATTTCATTGCAGACAATATCAACACAAAATATTTTATGTTTTGTGTGGTCAACTTCATTTCATTTGTAAATATACATTATTTCCTGTCATTCAGACCTGGAACACATTACAAAAACAGTAGGTACAGGAGCAGTTTAGGGCTAGTAATCAGATAAATTGTTTAAATAATGATATGATTTGAAATAGGGGATGTAAACATAATAACAATGTAATTCCAATAGAGAATGTGTGGCACATTTTAAAGTGCAAAATGTGATAAAGAAGACCCCATACTGTTGCCCAGATTAAGACTTCTGGCTCTATTTTGACGATTCAGGAGCAAAGTGCAAAGCGCAGGGTGCAAAAGTATTAAGGGCCTGTCCGAATCCACTTCTGCAATTTTAAGTACGGAAAAATCTGCTTTGCGCATGGTCTTACAGGGTTGAGCTTATTCTCCTAATGAGTTATAGGTGTGTTTTGAGCATAAACCAATTAGAGTCTCATCTCACATTCCCTTTAAGAGTCAGTTGCGTCGTGCCATAGCGCATTTACCATTTAGATACTGGACTTTGTAAGTGGAAAAACTGAATGCTTCACTATAGAGAAAAAGTTAAACAGAGCATCTACAGCGCAAGAATGAAAGATGAGACTCCTCATTATTTACTTTCACTTTCACTCTTGTGGACAGAGGTAATTAATTTTGTTTATTAAGAGCAAAGATTTCTTTCAAAACTTTTTCCAAATTCAGTTTAGAATTTTCAGCAAACAAATAAATGAACAATACTTATAAAGTGTGGTCAAAAACTGAGTTTATTCAGGTCAAAAGCCTGACAGGTGGGCAAATCTAAACTTGTTTTTGATAAAACAAATATAAAAATGCATATAATAAATACTACTTATAATAACAATATACAAAAGCAAATTGTCATGAATAAACTAAAAAGCCCCCCTAAATGAAGAAGGCATGGAGGCAGTGGTGTTTATATTTATGTAGGCTAGGAAATAATCATTTTTAAAATATTTTAATCCTTTAATTATTTTTCATTTGCAAAGATATTTGCGTATTTCTGTACATTCTGTTTTTATTAAACAATTCGTAAGCGAGGCGCACAACTAACGAACTCTGTGCTGGACCTTAGACCTGCTTTGATATGGTCTATTGAACAGTCTATTATAGCTTTTCAAAATAGCAATGCACCAGCAATGCGCCTCAATACGCCTGAGGCACACATATGAGCACAAGTTTGCTACTTTTCTATTTAAACAGCATGGTGCACAATGTCAAAGCAACTCTTGCACCGAGCTGAAACTAGCAAACAACAATTGCGTCGTGTCTTGCGCCGCATTGCGCAGGGTGTACGATAGAGCCCTTCTTTGTTGGAAGAGTGAAAAAAAATTACACCTGAAACACTTCAACACTTGGTGTCTTCAGTCCCTAAACGTTTAGGTGTTTTAAGTGTTTTTCAGTGCTTTAAGTGTTGTAAAAAGGAATGGCAACACTACAAAATGGGCAAATGCTTTACTGTTCCAACTTTTGTTGAAATGTATTGCAAGAAACAAAATTGGAATAGTGTTTATTCTGAAAAACAAAAACAAAAAAATATTAGAAACAAATTAAATAATGTTGTTTTGTCTGCAATAAAATACAAGTCAATGTTAAAATGACTATTTTTTTTTCTTTTTTGACATTTCTATTTGCGAGAGAAAATTTTAATACATTTATTTTATTTTATCTTATTTTATTTATTTTATTATAATGCATTTTATATTTTAATATATATATATATATATATATATATATATATATATATATATATATATATATATATATATATATATATATATATATATATATATATATATATATTTTTTTTTTTTTTTTTTTTTTACTTTGACTATAAATAAATAAATAAATATATAAACGGGTCTAAATAAGTTAATATATCAATAAACAATTAATACAATTAATTATACTTTCTTCATTTTCAAAGCCAGCCAAAATAATGTTAGTCATTCTCTCTAAAGTTTGTCTGTTTCACAAAATATTATTTTAATTCATAAAATAAACAAATCATAAACAAATCAGTACTGCACTGTAATATATGTATATATATATATATATATATATATATATATATATATATATATATATATATATATATATATATATATATATATATAATAAAAAATAAATAAAAAAAATAACATCTGTTAATAAAGAGTTAAGCATTAAGCTGTTAATGAACAGGCAGTGTAGTTTAATAGGATCTGCTCATAGCTTGTGAAACCCAAACATTTTCCCTTTTATTCACAATACTGAATTGAATGTTGAGAAATTGATCTCTGCTCTGTCATCTTTAGATGCTTAAAAAAGTTAACAAAATACGATTTATTGACATGTTTAGTTTGAAAGTTAAACAGACAAGGTAGGTCAAGTAAATGATGGTAAAATATCGGTGTAATAAGAGAGCTACCAGTACATTTTCTATTATTCTTACATATTAATTTGTTAGAGTGTACCAACATAAAAGGCTGAACGTGACGGGGGAAGATGGTGAAAAATGGTGGCAAAGTTTTTGATAAACAGTTAATTGAGGATTGTGTCTTTCGAGAATTTGAAGTGGATTCTTTTTTTGTGAGTTTAATGGATGTGTCATTTGTGGTGTGTCTTCAAATCTGCAAAGAGAATACTGGTGTCAGTGAAAATGGATTAAGTGGCACAGCATTTTTAGCACAGGATTTATCAGTCCTGGAAGTCATTTCAGAAACGGAGTCTGTGTGAGCAAATGATTATGAATTAATTCAGCGGGTATTATTGCGATAGGTGTTGTGCACTGTGCTGTTATTTTGGCAGAACTGTAGAGACTTTGAAAATGTAGAGACAGTAACATCATTTTCCATGTACACAATAGAGGACTGCTAGCTTCTCCGCAAAATGCAGGTGAAATCAGGTTTTACTATCACCGTGGGTATATTTGGAACACAAAATGCAGGCAAAACCTGAGCGACACACACTAAAACACCCTAATTGCAGAGGCAACACCTGTCATATCAGTGCCAATCTACAAGCAGCATCTCTATCACACGATGCCAACATGATAGTAAGGGCCTGGACAGTGTTCCCACCAGAGGCAGCCAAATTGGACGTTTCACCTCACTGCATGACTACTAGAGAGCCACTCCAATGGCGGACCTATTAGCAGGACAGATATAGCTCTCCTGGGAAGATGGAGAGAGAGCAAAAACCCAACGGAGGGGTAGGATTTTACCCGGCGCACTAAGTAAGACCAGTATATTTTTCTAGTTATCTATCTTCATTTCTGTCAAGCGGTTTTGGATCACACCCACATTAACCTCAACTATTAAGTTCCTCTTATTCTCTCCTTAGCGCTGTATTAAAATCTAATACTTAAGACTAATGCATTTGCCACCCTGGCATTTTTTTTACACTATGACAGACTAACAGGAGGGCCCGTTTGAGACAGATATGCAGAATAAGACACTACGCCAAGTCCCCTGGGTGGCGGGATTCATTAATGCATTGTATTAAAAATACAACCGTGCTGAATAAGATATTGATCATGCTGGGTGGACTGTGAAGCTGCTCGCAGAATCGTAATAACGGTGTAGAAATCACTCACTGCAATTTGTCGCAGCCTAAATAATGTTTTGATAAATTACATGCCAACAGTGAAAACACATTCTTGTTGTTGGGTTTTTTTTTCTCCCTTAAAATTACAGATTACACACTCTTTTAAAGGGACAGCTTGCCAAAAATGAAAATGTGATTTTAAACTACTCACCCTCAGGCCATTTTTTACTTCAGTTTAGCATTTTTAGCTGAAACAATGGTCCTTGGTAGTTTATAAAGTGCAGGCCAATGGCTGCCAGCACAATACAAGAAAATACACAGGCATATATATATATATATATATATATATATATATATATATATATATATATATATATATATATATATATATATATATATATATATATATATATATATATATATATATATATATTTGTGTTGCCAATAATATACACAGGCAACACAAATGCCCAATACTATCAAGCCTAATGAAGTAAAACGATTGTATGTAGAGAAAACCGAACATTATTTACTATTGTAGGTCTGAATGTCCTCGGGCTGTGGATAAAAAGTAATAATGTTTAGTTTTGCTCACACAATTTTAAAGTGTCCTTATTACAGTCTAATGATTTGTGTAAATACTGAGTAATAATAATTAGTTACACATACAGATCTTACTATACTGTATGGTTAAGGTCAGGGTGATGGTTAGGTTGGGGTTTAGTTGCATCTAATCATTCATAATATATTGCAATTACTACAAGATGCAACATCTTACATCTTGTAAAAGAGGTAAAAAAGGTGCCCTTTAAAGTAAAATAAAAGTTTTATTTGTGGGTGAATTAACACATTCAATCTGTCCTTTTTTTCTCCACTTTTTACCCTCAGTGAGACGAGTGAGACATATGCGATTTATTTGCCAGTTTGTGTGTGAACTAAAAAGCAGCATTGTGTTGTCTGTCACTAAATGTGATGCTCTAGCCGATGTGCTCTGTGATTTGGCTGTTACACAGCTGAAGCTCCTCTTTCTGTGTTTTTTTTCCCCGCCGTGCACCTGATGGGCTTGAACAATTTGCTCGGCTGGCAGAAAAAAGCATAATCAATCGGGAGATTACAGATAAAAGGCTTTAAAACCAGCCGACCAAGGCACTTTCTACTATAACAATTACACCTAGGCCTACCTCAGGTAGCGCCAATTAAACTGCAAGAGAGTAAGAGGGTAGAAAGAACACAAGACAGAGACAAAAGAAGAGAAATGGACAGAAAGAATTTGCAGTGGAGGAAAGAGCAAAGTCAAAGGAAGTCACTCGGCGGCCATATTGATTATGTTCTTTGTGCAGCTATTTCCATCTATACTAACATTTTAACATTTGGTGCAGCTATTTTTATATAAAGCAACATTTGATCAGTTGAAGTCAGTGTTTTGAAATAAATTACTAGTACTATTCAGCAAAGCATGCATTTGCAACACTTTTAAAAGCTTACCATTATTTAGCAGCATTAGCATGAACCATCGATAAACAATACTCCTAAGAGTATGTATTAAATTGATTGGGTTAATGTCCTTTTTTATTTTTTCTAATGCATTATTAAGATATATTATATATTATTACCCCCCTTTTGATTTTATTTTATTTTTTAAGTATTTCCCAAATTATGTTTAATAGAACAAGGAGATTTCTCACAGTATGTCTGATAATATTTTTTTCTTCTGGAGAAAGTCTTATTTGTTTTATTTCGACTAGAATAAAATCAGTTTTTAATAAAAAAAAATATATATATATATATATATATTTAAGGTCAACATTATCAGCCCCTTTAACCTATATATTTGTTTCTGTTGTCTACAGAACAAACCATCGTTATATAATAACTTGCATATATACCCTATCCTGCCTAGTTAACTTATTTTACCAAGTTAAGCCTTTAAATGTCACTTTCAGCTCCATAGATGTGTCTTGAAAAAATATCTAGTAAAATATTAATAACTGTCATCATGGTGAATATATAATAAATCAGTTATTAGAGATGAGTTTTTAAAACTATTATGTTTAGAAATGTGTTTAGAAAAACTGTAATTACGTGCATTATCATATTCATTTTTTAATGGAGGGGTTCTTCTACATACCATATCTGGTCTTAGAGTCAGCCCTGGAAACCATCTATAACTGCTTAATAACATTGATCAAAATAAGCTTAATAATAATAATAATAATTAAAAAATAAATAAATAAACAAACCTTTCCATCTTAGAAGCATAGTCACCGAGTTTACAACTGACCCAGACAAACCACAACGGAAACTCCAAAATATAAGAGTAATGGTAATGAAAGAATGAACTGCAATTTGCTCAGGTAAAAAAATAAAAAAATAAAAAAAATAAAAAAATGTGTTTCTCTTGGGTAGGTGCACATAATCTGTACAGCTGTAAAGCGTTCTGTCATCAAAACCGCAGAGTGAAGCCAGTCCCACACAAAGGCCAAGGACACAGAGTCCTCCTTGATTCACTCTTTCATCTTCATTTCTCCATCTCCCTGACACTCGTTTTCTTTTGCTGCTTTCATTCCTTTAGTTTAAGCCATCAACCGGTATTCATGGTGAAGAATGAAGGGGGGCAGTGAGGAGAGAGACAGAGAGAATGAGAGCGACATTCAGCAAAAACACTCACAGAAAGATTTTACTTGTATGTTTTTGTGCATGCAGAGTCAGTCTTTCCTATAGGTGATACAGGCGGTCGACTGCGGCCTTGACACAACGGAGAAGGTCTTGTGTGAAGGAGTATTATAAATGAGTAAATCACGATGTGGGATGAAAAAAAAACTCTGAATAAACTCTACAGAAAGAGTGTGTGTTGAGCAAATGTTTTAAAAAAATGTCAGAGAGAGTGTACAGTATAGCTTTTAATTAAGTATGGGTGGCATGGTGGTTCAGTGGTTAGCACTGAGCAAGAAGGTAACTGGTTCGAGCCTCAGCTGGGTCATTTGGCATTTCTGTGTGGAGTATGTTCTCCCTGTGTTTGTGTAGGTTTCCTCTGCGTGCAAAGACATACCCTATACTGCAGGTTAATTGGTTGAACAAAGCTGGCCATGGTGTATGAGTCAATGTGTGAATGTGAGAGTGTTTATACACTACTGCGTTGCAGCTGGAAGGGCATTCTCTGCGTAAAACAAATGACGAATAGTTGGCGGCTCATTCCGCTGTGGTAACCCCTGATAAATGAAGGACTAAGCTGAAGGAAAATGAATGAATGAACATACAAGGAATATTACAGTCTGTGTGTTTGTGCCTAGTATTCCTTATGTTTGACGACCAAGTGTCCACACATTACTATACCAGTAAATTTTGGCCTTGTAGCGACATATGAAGAATTCAGATACAAAAACCACTAAATAAAATGGTTATTTTGACTCTTGTGTGTAGGATCAGTAATTTTACTTTTATAGTGACAAATAAGTTATTTTCATTGTCTTTAAAGTGAAATAACTTAACAATAAGAGTGAGGCAGTGGGGCAGTAGGTAGTGCTGTCGCCTCACAGCAAGAAGGTCACTGGGTCGCTGGTTCGAACCTCGGCTCAGTTGGAACTTCTGTGTGGAGTTTGCATGTTCTCCCTGCCTTCTCGTGGGTTTCCTCCGGGTGCTCCGGTTTCCCCCACAGTCCAAAGACATGCAGTACAGGTGAATTGGGTAGGCTAAATTGTCTGTAGGGGATGAGTGTGTGTGTGAATGTGTGTGTGGATGTTTCCCAGAGATGGGTTGTGGCTGGAAGGGCATCCGCTGCGTAAAAACTTGCTGGATAAGTTGGCAGTTCATTCCGCTGTGGTGACCCCGGATTAATAAAGGAACTTAGCCGACAAGAAAATAAATGAATGAACTTAACAATAAAATAGGGGGCTAAATAAAATTAGACGGCATTTGGAAGTTTTTGCTTTTGAACTCTTCATATACAGTTGAAGTGAGATTAATTAATTAGAATTAATTATCCTGAATTTTTAGCCCTGTTGTGTATTTTCCCCTGATTTCTGTTTAATTCACATTTCTAAACATAACAGTTTTAATAACTAATTTCTAATGATTTCATTTGTCTTTATTTTTTGAAGATACTATAATTTACCTTAAAGTGACATTTAAAGGCTTAACTAGGTTATTAAGCTTAACTAGTCTAGTTAGTGCAATTAGGCACATCCTTGTATTGACCTTATTCAAAAATGCGGAAGTGCGCCTGTTTTCGCGATTGTCTTCAGTCGCCTTTGGGAGAAATGACTAGGAATAATAAACGGCAAAAAACGGTCAAACTACTTGGTCTACAAACAAATGTTTGCATTACTATACAGACCAAGTATAATAATATAACAGGGAAATATCAGTTTGCAACATCAAACAGCGAAACGAACAGTTTTTATGTCTAAAAATGAATGCAAGTGAATGAGACTGGAAGTCTTGTGCCGAAAAGATTCGAATGGCTGCGCCCGGTCGTCTGCGAAGAATAAGGTGAATAGCAGGGGTGTCAAACTCCTGGAGGGCTGAAGCCCTGCACAGTTTAGTTCCAACCCTGCTCCAACACACTTACCTGTAGGTTTCAAACAAGCCTGAAGGACTCAATTAGTTTGATCAGGTGCATTTAATTAGGGTTGGAACTAAACTGTGCAGAGCTGCGGCCCTTTTGGAACTGAGTTTGACACCTGATGTTTTGTTCTGTGGATAATTGGTTTCTAAAAAATATCTGCTTTAATTTCAGCCAAAATAAAACAAGCAAGACTTTCTCCACAAGAAAAACTAGTATAGGAAATACTGTGAAAGATTCCTTGCTCTGCTCAACATAATTTGGAAAATGTTTAAAAAAGAAAAACAAAAAATCAGAGGAAGGCTATTAATTTTGACTTCAACTGTATTCAAATGCAAATGCTTGCATACATCCACGCAAATGATTATGAACATTTATCTGCTCTTTCCTACATTATTAACTACAACATTATTAATTATATTCCTACATCATGTTGATCAAAATGTATTATTTTGCTCTCTGTTAAATAGTCTCACCCCCCCTCCCCCCCCCAAAAAAAAAAACATATATATATATATATATATATATATATATATATATATATATATATATATATATATATATATATATATATATATATATATATATATATATATATACATATATATATATATATTTTTTTTTGGGGGGGGGGGGGGGTGAGACTATTATAATATATATATATAATTTCTCTCGGGTGAGTCTTGTCTTTTTCTAATGAAGTTGCATCTTAAAGGAGATTCCTGTGTTCACATTTCTAATTTTGTTGAGTTTTTTGTGCTATGCAGTGCTTTCTTTTTGTATCTTAATGAGATGATCTGTCAACAACTTACAATACAGCAAAAAATAAAATAAAATAGTTAGCCAAATTTTACATCAGATTACTCCTCCAGAGTACACCGCTATATTCATAACATGAGTACGAAATTTGTCTTATCAGTACACAATGACACAAGGACTTTTCATTCTGATAGCCCTGACACATTCATTCACCCGGAAATTTAGTTTTGAGAGACAAACTAAGGATTTTGAGCAAGAGATCTGCTTTTGCATGTAATCCTTGGTGTTTTGCTATTTGTAAGCGTTGTTTTGAGAAATGTACTAACTGTTTTGCAAATTTCAATTCTAACCTGAGAAATATAACAAAGCAACTAAAAACTGTAATATTTTCTTTAGGAAGCTTTACAATATTACTATATGTGTGCACATACATTACTTTAGTCTGAGCTGAAGCCAAATCTACAGCTTATCTGACAAAATAACTTATGATAATGGTCCAAAATTAGTACACCCAGATTCAGGTTATGGAAAAATATTTAACAAAAATTTAAAAAAGAGCTAAACTCAAGAAAAACTCTGAAGACATTTCCAGAAATTCTGTAGTTTGTAATTTTGTTTTCCAATATTTTGAATGAATTAAAATGTATTATCTATTTCTAAAGATGTTTTGACTAAAATATTATTTTAAGAAATATATCCATTTAATAAATCTGTTTTGTTCAAATGCACCAAAAAAAAAAGAAGCCTATATTCACTGAGAAATGGATAAAAATATTTGTTTTCAAAATGGGTTGTACTCAGTCATGCTGAGTACTGTATATTTGTGTGCATATACTCATGCAGTCTATACCTGCTCCTTTCTGCATATGTTTCAGCACCAGACCTCTTTGAGTCACACATGGCTCTGAACAGAAAGGAAAGCGTGTGTGTTCAAATGCATTCATGTAAAGCAGCCGGAGGAATAATGCCTGCTGTCTAAACTGTGACCATCACCATTACCGTTGTCAGGATGATGTCGTCAACATCTTTCTACATCGCTTCAACCATATGGCCCTTTCCTTCATTTGCTCTACCGCCACACAGGCCCAGTTAAAAACACTCAAATAAAGTAGTTCTCTGGTCCGCAGAGAGTTCTCACATCCTTTTCAAGCCATTCAAAGTGTTTGCATTAGCCTCATTATTATCCATTATGGTGCATTTGCAGAAATCTTGAAGGGCAGCATACTATTTGTACCAGCTTACCGTCTGACAAAAGAGCACTAGCAAAGAAAAGTAAAATGTGCTGGCCTGGAAATACAGACCTTGCTAGCCTCCACAAATCCTATTCTCGTGCAAAGTGCAGAGTAAACGGAAAAATCGGACCTAGTGCCATGTCTTGTTTCCACAAAGCATTGTGGGCAAGTGTGCTTTGAGTGCAAAACATATACAGCTCAAGTTTGGGACAGGACTGCCCTTTAAGCACAGACTCTGCAAGGCTTTTTTTTCCCCTCTCGTCTCCTTTCTGATCTCTCTCTCTCTATTTCTCTGGGTCTCCAAATAAATGCAGAAATGGTCAGCGCAGGTGTTATTTTCCAGTGGCCCATGCAGCTCTGCAGGTGGACTGTATGCTTGTCACGCAGTCCATTACATCCTGCACATGCGCTGTGCCTCTGACCCTCCATTTTGCTAGAAATGAGAGGTAATTTGAGGCTCTATAACATCATAAATTCAATAGCGAAAACACACACTTTAAAGATTGCCCCCCACTGAGTCAAATGTATGTGAAAAAGAAGTCTGTCAATAGAGTGACTCCCAGGGCAAGCGTCTCATCTTTGACAAACAGCCAGACCAAATGTGTGCGAACCGCACAATAAACCGCAAGGGGTGATTGACCGAAGTGAGTCGGGAATGATTGAACGAGCATGCTGGGAAAATGTGCCAGCTCTGAACACCGAACAGAACCGAGGGAGCAGAGGTGAGTCTTCAGTAATCACTAACAAAGATTGGGTTCTCTGTGTCAGCCAACCGAGCTGAAAGTATGCAAAGTGAATTTCACACAAAAAATAAAAAAATAAATAAAAAAGATGTACATCTGCTGCCGCAGCGATGCTCCAATGGACTGAGTCACGCATGCTTGCGGACCAACATTGAAAAATAATAATCACATTTGAGATCTGGCACATTCAGAGTCATGCAGAGCTGTTTCCGGGAACATATTTCTCAAGTACTCACCATGGCCAGATGACAGCAGGGTATCTAGAAGTGAGAGAAAACAGAGATGGTTACAAGATGAAAACAACTTTTATGTCCAGCACAGCATTATCTAGTATTCAGAACAATGCACTTCAACTATAGGGATAGATATGGTTTGACCTATCCAAACTGTAAGACATTTACAAAAATTCTGCTTTAATAGCTGGATGTACTGTATGATTCATTCAACCAATTATTTCAAAACCATCAATTCATTCAAATAAATATGAGTGACTGATCGTTCATTTATTCATCCATTTTATTCAAACATAGATTTGCATCATTAATTCAACTGATTCATTCAAACACAATTACTCATTGAGCTTTCTATGATCACCTAATCATCCATTTAACCAATTTGTTTAAACGCTGATTCACTGAAATCAATGCAATAAGCAGTGTGAGAATTATACATTGGCTATGAGGAGTTCAGCTTTTTTTGTATTTTGTGTAATACATTTGCATGGTTTAGTGAACCAAATTAATATATTTCATTGGATTTCATCTCATTGGCTTCTTATTTCTGGGCTACAATAACCTCTGAAAGTTTTTTTTAACAGATGTGATGTATAATATGGCATGTCATATATACACTGTAAAAAGAAGCTGGATTTCAAACAATTCCTTTATGTTGTGTCAACACAAACTGATTAAGTTAACTCATTTTAAATAAGTAGGCTGAACAAGCAGCAAAAATCTTTTGTGAGTGTTTTATGGAGTCATAAAAGTTTCCAAACTTTGAGAATAGATTAACGGCGATATTGTTTTCATATTGCACAATAAGAATTTTTCATTAACGCAGCACGTTAATGTCGATAATGACCCACCACTACTTAAAATACAAACTACAACATTTTAACAAAACTGTATATATTTTTTGTTTCTCTTGATTTTCAGTACTTACTAATTTAATGTATATAAACAAATATATTATTGTAAAGCATCCTAGATCAGAAATAGTGGGCTAGATTTGGCAATGTTCAGACCCCCGACAGAATATTTTGTTGTATAATTTGCTGATCATGCAGTCACACTGGTATGAGCCATTATAGGGGTGGTCAGATGATGTATATTTATATGATCTGTTATCTTTTCTTTTTCTTTTCGGCTTAGTCCCTTTTTTAATCAGGGGTTGCGCCAGCGGAATAAACCACCAACTTATCCAGCATATGTTTTACACAGCGGATGCCCTTCAAGCCCTAGCCCATCACTGGGAAACACCCATACACTCTCATTCACATGCATATGCATACACTACTTTTACCCAATAGTGCATGTCTTTGCACTTGTGAGGGAAACCGGAGCACCCGGAGGCAACCTATGCAAACACGGGGAGCACATGCAAACTCCACACAGAAATGATAACTGAGCCAGCCGGGGCTTGAACCAGCGACATTCTTGCTGTGAGTTGATCATGCTACCCACTGCGCTGCCGTGACACCCCCTGTTGTCATTATTATTATTTAATTATTATTATCATATTTTATTTAAGATACATACTGGTGCAAACTCTTTTCAACTATTTCAAAAGCTGACAAATGGAAAAGGTAAGGAATCTCGAACGAATGTGATTAGCTCAATGAAAACACAAATACCAGGTGGAAACAGGGCCTTAGCCGAAATACAGTTTTGTGGGGAAAGTTTATGCATTCCTTCACCTTAAGGTACACAATGAATGCATATTTCAAAACTTCTGCATGCCGAAAACTACAAACCCACAAAATAAAATTCCAGAGCGCTGTAGGTCTTCCAAACAATGTTCCTTTATTCTACATGAATAACAATTTCTCATTTATTCAGCATCTCATCCCCCACTGCTGCGAATTCAGGCAGTTCCTCTCTCCTCCCCAAGGCTTCACGCAGACTCATTGGCACACAATCTGGGCATTTTGGCATGGATGCAGACTCTAACGCTGTGTCTGAACTCTCGCCCATGCCTAAACCTTGTAGCGCTCACCAGGAGATGACTAACAATCACTGTTACGATTTCAGACTCCCAGCACGTACGGGGCAGACTTAGCCAACTGTAAAACATCAAGGAACTTGCTTTTACCCCGAAAGAAATCTTAAAAATAAATACCTCCTTCATTTGAATAATGAACTAAGAAGCTCTTCTCGGCTGATGATTCATTGGAGATGCAGACACGCGTTTAGGTTCAATTAAGCAGCATCTGCCTGAAGAAAATAATTGTCGAAAACATTTGCAGGATTCCAAGGACTCGCTCAGCCTTTGCCGTCTATACACTCTCAGCTCCCCCGAGTCACGCTCTCCTGTTGTGCGTTTTAAATCACTCTTGCTGGATGACTATATGTGCGATCTCTCATACATCTTTGAAATGGAAAGGTCATCGCAATTTATTTCTCTCTCGGAAAATATAAATTACTCCGTTTCTTGTCCGACAGTGTTTTCGGTCACTGCCTGTGTGCAGCACAAAATGCTTGAACTAAAGCCATTGTGAATGTTTCCTGTGAACCGTGAACAACACAAGTTCTGCTTTACATCTCTCCACTCGGCTTTCGCAGCGATGTGACAGAGCCGCGAGGTCTCCAAAGATCTTCTGCAACACTTTACTGAACACGCTCTTACACAGCCAATACAATTAAAACCGTGCTAATGAACAAGCAAATAAAATAAAGTTTCAGTTTAAGTGCAGAAGTAATGGGCAATTCTGCTGGGTCTTGTTAATACAAGCAGGGGGAGATGCAACAAGAAAGAAGACGATGCAAAGAAATGTATCTACTAACAAAACACTCCCACAACAAAAACATGAATAATTCATCACGCAAAATGGCAACAAACAATATTCCGTTCCACATGGATTTCTGTATTAATTGGAGTGAGCGTAGTGAGAAGTGGAAATTTCCGTGTTCCTCCATGTCTTTCTCCCTACTGGAGAGAAAGCCGCAAAGTTGGCTTGATACAAATTAATTAGTTGTCTGATTATGAAAAACAACAATGGACTTTATTGTTTTCTGCCATTTGTTTGTTTTGATTAATTATTACTAATGGGTTGCGTGCAGAATAACAATGAGGTAAAACGTTCTTGATTGCTTAAATAAGCAGAAGTGCACTGCTGAGGGTTTAGGTCGTCACAAACAGTCACAGCAGTAAAATAAACAATTTTAGAGGATTTTTTTAAATATTATTTGACATTTACTAGAACTTGAACATACACACATTGTTTATCGTCACTATATTGCTTGGAGATTAAAAATAACAGGGCAAACAGACTGGATTTAAACTCTTATCTCCCATATCACCGTATGCTTGGACCTTGGTTTGGATAATGTATTTTGCCATATTCCGCCACAAAAATGTCAACTGGATACATGCCAAAATCAGAATGGGAAAATACTGTGTGTTTGCTCTAGTAAATTGCTGTTGTCTGTTGCTGATTACTTATGTGCAAAAGGATTAAACCAGTAATATACTTTATGCAAATATCCAGTTGGACATGCTAGACGTGTTTTTTGTGCTTTTCGGGCTTTTAATGTAAGGCCTCAGTACTTAAGAGGGTGGTACAGCTCCCTTTAAATGTCTTTGAATTTGATCAGAACCTAACTGTAATCTGAACAGAAAGTCGGATTAAGCAAGAGGAGTAAGTAACTTTAGAATCACCTTTTTTCTCTTCCCATACTGAGAAAGCTAACAAATTAACACATACTGTACTGTAGTTTCCGGGGAAAAGCGATAACTAATCTAAAAATATCTAATTACTTTGGATTTTTAATGGGGTTGATTGATTCGTTGACTAGAGTATCCAAAGAGAACAAAAAAAAAAAAAAAAATCCCAAGGGTTTGGAATCCTTTGAGGGCGAGTACATACTATCCCTTTGATGGTCACTATGATTGTACTTGTGTAATAGATAGAAGCAACTTTATTATGTCTTTTAACAATTAATTATTTTGCTCTAGATAGCTATATAAAGATTTTCACATTTTCAAATTAAGCTAATTTGTCAAGCTAAGAGCTAAGGCTGGAAATAGAAACCAAAGTGGCAACCATCAAGGTGCATGAAGGTAAGCAAACATTTGCAAACAAACAAAAGCACACACATTTGAATAAAAGTACATGTACAAATCTCTCAAACTATAGTTTTCAGTTTGTCAACACTGCAAACTGGTGTGACTAACCTGCACCTTTTGTAAAATCTGACAATCCTAAACAAGCCAATTTTATTTTAAATGTGTGCATGAACAAAAATGCTAAATAGCATTTTAAAGCAATTCACTGTTTCTTTACATATATTTCTAGCCTATTATGCATTTACACTGGGCATCAAAATTAATGCTTGACACAGGGCATGTCTGAAGTGTCGCACTAACGCAAGCACCTTAGTGTTGCAATCACATCCAGCTTGTTTGTTTACGCACCAATATAGGCTATATAACACACACATGTTATAACAGTCCCATTATGTATATAAAGATTGATCATAGGTGATTACCAACAGTGATATTAGGTTTTTCCTCTATTTTATTCTCGTGTGACTCAAACGTGACTGACTGTCTGCACTAGTTTTAGTATAGTGTACTGTATACTAGTATAGTGACCTTATAAGCTAATGCCTACAGTATGATGACAATTGAAAAGTTCAACGTTTTTAGCTTCTGCCAAGAGTAACAGATCCAACACAACAGGACAAATCCACAATTCACTTCAACAATACTTGACATCTTATCATTCAAAGTAAATGAGAGGACTTCAAAGTATAGTTCACCCAAAAAGACTTTACCATACGTAGTTTTAAACATTTATGAGTTATTTAAAAGTTATTTTGAAAAACGCTGATTGAATGTAACCATTTACTTACTGTACGTAAGTTAATAGTTTTAAACACTGATAAAACAAAACTTGCTGCTTTCCCAAGTCAAAACAAATTCATCAAAATCTCTGTTCTATTTATACTATTCAAGGTTCAGAGATCAAATTTGTGTCCCAGTACATGTATCTTGGAATTTTAATTGATGAAACCCTTTCTTTTGGCCCTCGTTTTCATTGATTGGTAAAACCATGGTTTTAACATGGTGCACTGAGGATTATAACAAATCTTAAATCCCTCTCTCTTTGTGTGTTGGACACTCTGGTAGGATTGTCTGCTTTGTCCACTCGTAGGTTCAAGCATTGGCATATCTTTGTTTATAATTCTATTCTGGGTTTACTGCCCTCATATCTCCAAACTTACATTAGTAAAAAACCTTTCTCTAGCTATAGCCTTCGGTCTCAGGAAGGTTATTTATCGTCTGTACTTGTGGTTCGTACTGAAATGGGAAAAAACAACATTATTTTAATGTTCAATAGCGATGCCAAATGACGTTGATATTTGGTTGATTTGAGGTTGTATTAGAAACTCGACATCTTTAACCAAAGTCATATTGACGTCAAATACTGACATTAATTCATCAGATATGGCAACTAAAATCCAATGTCTGATAGATGTCATAGTGGTAACTTTGACACAAACTCAAGCTGTATCATTAGACGTTAAAATTTGGTTGATTTTAGGTAGGATTTTGGACATTGACATCGACCTGATGTTGAGTTCTGACGTCAACCCAATTTTCATTTTCAAACAAAATACAATGTACCCACGATATTGGGGTACAACGTCAATCTGAAGTCATGTTGATGTTTGAGCCTGCTGGGTGTTTATGGCCATTTACAGTAAGTCATTATACAGTAAACAGCCGTCATCTTCTCATCAGTGACATGTATCTAAATAGTCTCTGGGTCAATGCGTGTAAAGATTTTGGACATCTTCTTGGACACTTTTAATGCTTCCAAACAGTTTGCTGCCATTATAAATTGTCCATGTCTTGAGGTAGTTCATTATGATGCAATTTACCTTCTATCTGGGATTTGATTGAACAGGAATCACAGGACTGATTTTTCCAATCTCCATAAACAAGAAAAAATAAAGTAGTGACTGCAGGTAGAAAGAAAAGAAGTGGAGTAAAAGTACCAATACTGTACTCAAAAAGTAAAAGTACACATTGGTAAAATGATTTAGTAAACTACAATTTCTGAGACAAACTACTCAATTTAAATAGTTTGAGTATTTGTAACGT
This sequence comes from Danio rerio, assembly GCF_052040795.2. Classification (NCBI taxonomy): domain Eukaryota; kingdom Metazoa; phylum Chordata; class Actinopteri; order Cypriniformes; family Danionidae; genus Danio; species Danio rerio. Next base: position 23,103,757 of record NC_141031.1, on the reverse strand, counting down.
GTTAACACCACTGGTGAACTACATATTGTCTAATCTAGGCCAGGACGCTCTTTGTAAAACAGATTTCTAATCTCAACATGCATTTTCAAATAATCTATGTTGAGTTTAATAGAAAAAAAGAAACTCAAATAGGTTAAAATGAGTACATGAAAATATAAAGTCATCATAGCGTTACAACGCCAAACCAGTTTTGTCACTAGTAACTGTCTTTAGATTTTTAATGCTTTCCTCAACAGTCTTCTTAACAAACCAATGTAGCCCCAGTTTTTGCTGGTGTGAACTTCGACAAAATTCAAGCAGGTCTTTTCAGCAAGGTAGGTTTTATGTTACCTGAGCTGCAGCTTAGACCTGGCAGAGCTTGATCTTCAGGATCTAGCTTTAGTCTGGATAATGCGAGGATGGAAGTGCAAACCATCATCTGTACTGAAGTCCAAAGTGACCAAAGAATATCGCTTTCAATCTAATAACCAAGCTCAGTGGGTCTGGAGCCTTCAGGCATTATCTCATATCTCTAAAACCTTTTCCAGCTGTGGGCGCAGCCTCTCTCAGTCATGTGACACACCATAAAAGAGGTAATATCCTGTAGGTGTGACATGGTTAAATCCGGCCGTGTGCAACAGTAGAGCAGATCAGGCGGATTTCACACATTCAGCGAGGTAATCAAAAACAGTCTACACAAACATACACACACACATGGCAGTGGTAGAGGAACAACAGAGGGATGCACGTACTGCACAAACAGATTGTGAGGGTAATTCAATTTCCTGCTGCAGCGCTGAGGCTCAAATGGTCTCCATCAGTGGTTCAATCAGCGGCTGCTTCTGTAATTTCCCCAGCTGGACTCTCACCTCGTCTCACACATTGAAGGGATGCACCCAGGCCAGTGCTGATACCTGGGCAAAATACTAAAGTATAGGACTAGCACTTTAAACCGTACAGTAGAATGCTGTAATAAGACGTGATAATACTTGTTACACCTGTTGTTGCTAAACAAACTAAAATACATCCTTTACAACCCAGCTAACCGGAAAAAAAATTGAGAAACGGAAGCTTGTAAAGGTGCAAACTGAAATGCTGGAGATTTGTACAAAGGAATGGATGGATTCATTTCACCACATTTTCAGCGAAAGCAGCGTGTTAACAGATGTAGCTGTAGCCGTTCTATTAGGCTATGATTACCACATTATGTATCTCTACAGGGATTACCACATTATGTATCTCTATAATATTACATATTATACCACATTATACATATAGAATAACATACTTACGATTAATAAAATGTGTGGTAAATCATGTGTGAAAACCTATACAATATTTTCTTTTAATATTTACAAGTATTACATTAGCATTTGTCGCCTCATAGCAAGAAGGTCGCTGGTTCAAGCCCCAGCTGAACCAGTTGGCATTTCTCTGTGGAGCTTGCATGTTCTCCCTGTGTTTGTGTGGGTTTTCTCCGGGTGCTCCGGTTTCCCCCACAGTCCAAAGAAATTAAAAAAAAAAATATATATATATATATATATATATATATATATATAAATGATTCATCCTTTCATTACTTCAAGATTAGACTAATGTAATTCATTATATTTTGGGATCAGTCAGACAACTATATTCTGCCTACAATTAGTTCAAAATTCTGCTGCAAGGCTTTTAACCAATACCGAAAATATGACCACATCACACCAGTTTTGCACTCTATGCACTGGTTGCCTGTGCACTATCATGTCACTTTTAAAATTCTTCTCCTGGTTTTTAAATCACTAAATGGCCTGGCTCCTTCCTACCTGTCAGACCTGTTGACTGAACATCAGTCTGGTCGGTCTCTTCGGTCATCTAACCAGAGACTATAATACATCCCAAAGTCCAGGCTGAAATGCAGGGGTGACCGGGCTTTCGCAGTTGCTAGTCCTACCTTGTGGAATGTTCTACCCCACTGTATTAGGTCTATAACATCTCTGTCTGTTTTTAAATCTAGGTTGAAAACTTTCCATTTTATTAGTGAGAATTGTTTGTTTTCAGCTATAATAACTATCAGTGACATTTGTTTGTTTTTAGCTATAATAACTGTTAGTGAGAATTGTTTGTTTAAGCTATAATTTTATACTTGTTCTGTGATTTGCATTGTTCACCACATTGGTCAACCTTTGGTTGTGTATAATAGTGCTATATAAATAAAATTGACATTGACAATTGACATGTGGTAAAGGTGAATGGAATAAACTAAATTGGGTGTAGTGTCTGTACTGTATGTAAATGTGAGGGTCTATAGATGTTGTCCAGTGTTGGGTTGCAGCTGGAAGAGCATCCCCTGCGTAAATATATGCTGGATATGTTAGTGGTTCATTCTTCTGTGGCGATCCCTGATAAATAAAGGAACTAAGCCGAAGGAAAAAGAATGAATGAATGAATATTGGTGTTGTTCTATTTAAGCTTTTATGCATAGATCCATAAATGCATATTATTATTGTTACTATTATTGTAACACACATATTATTCTATTATCTATTATATGTAATAGATAAACACCAATTAAATCATATTATGTGGTATATATTTCTGCAGTATATACATGATGTTGTATAATTTTCAACAGAATTTTTGTTATGAAGGGTCAAACACCAAACTTGATTGAGAGCCATGGACCGAAGTTAAATATATCAAGTTATATAAAAAAGCAGCCATGGATATGGTCCTCATTTATTTCAAATTTAATTAAAATCATCAGATCAAATAATGCATTTTATACTGTATTTATTTTTTTAAGTTTATCATTAGCCTAATATAACAAAAACATGGTAATTCCATTTACTGTATAACACAATGGAGTTTAATGCCGAATACACTAGACAATCTGCACCAGCTTTTCCTTTGATTTGCTCACTGAGGAATTCTGAGTTGTGGTGTATAAGTTGTGCAACAAGATGTTCATGATTTTTTTTTTTTTATATAATTTTCAACATATAATTGAAGCATTTAATCAAAGTTAGTTTTGTGTAGCTTTTAATAAAACAAACATATAAAAGGTTACGTAAAATTAAAAATGACAGTGTGTATTAAAGGTGTTAACCCCAACCCTCTCCAAAACTCTCCCTCTCTTCTCTGATAGGATGACAGGCCAAATGAAAGGTTACCATGGGCCACTTTGGGAATCTCTGATTCATAACATTATACATACTTAAACTGATGATTAATGTAATTTAAATTCTAATTTATTATGTTGGTCTATATCTATTTGCATGAATCAACGTATTTGTACTACTAATACTACTACTGCTACAACTAGTGCTGCTGCTTATACTACTACTACTACTGCTGCTGCAGCTAATACTACTACTGCTGCTGCTACTGCTGCTGCTGCTGCTAATACTAGTACTGCTGTTGCTGCTGCTGCTAATACTACTACTGCTGCTGCTGCTGCTGCTAATACTACTACTGCTGCTGCTATTACTATTACTACTACTACTGCTGCTGCTATTACTACTACTATTACTGCTGCTGCTGCTAATACTACTACTGCTGCTGCTGCTAATACTACTACTACTGCTGCTGCTATTACTACTACTACTACTGCTGCTGCTGCTGCTATTACTACTACTGTTACTGCTGCTGCTAATACTACTACTGCTGCTAATACTACTACTACTGCTGCTGCTATTACTATTATTACTACTGCTGCTGCTGCTAATGCTACTACGACTGCTGCTGCTATTACTGCTACTACTACTGCTGCTGCTAATGCTACTACTACTGCTGCTGTTATTACTACTACTACTACAACTGCTGCTGCTAATACTACTACTACTGCTGCTGATGTTACTACTACTACTACAACTACTGCTGCTGCTGCTGCTACAATTACTACTACTGCTGCTGCTGCTGCTGCTGCTACTACTACTACTACTACTACTACTATTACAACTACTGTTGCTGCTGTTACAACTACTACTACTACTATTACTAATACTACTACTACAACTACAACTACTACTGTTGCTGCCGCTACTACTACTACAACTACTGTTACTGCTGCTGCTACTACTACTACTACTACTGTTAGTGCTACTAATTCTACTCGTACTACTGCTGCTGCTGCTGCTGCTGCTGCTGCTAATTCTACTACTACTACTACTACTACTACTGTTGATACTAGTAGATAAAATACATTATGCATTGATCATACTTAAATAGATAAAGAGTACTATATATACTACTACTAGTAGTAGTAGTGGTGGTAAACACCTTTATCTTTAGATATAATTATATTATTGATTAATAAACATACATAATGATGCATACGTGTAATAAATCATGGTAAATCCTATGTAAACATTATGCATTATTAATATGTGCCAATATAGTTTCTATTTTATTAATTACATAGTAGTTTAATTTGTGACAAAGGTGTTTTGATAAAACAATCAGGTGAGAAAAAAAGAAAAACAATATATTTTTTATTTGTGTGTTCTCAGCAAGTCTTGTCCCTCAGTGTCCATGTGAGTCTACACCAGTGTTTGCAAAAAGGTTGGCTAGGGAGGTGAAGTATTCCATTTATAAAAGGATTTAAATTGCTACATCGCAGTGCAAAAGCACAGTATTAGCTGCAGGAACAGAGGGTTCAAAAAGGACTGCAAATTTACAAAATTACACAGAGGTGAGGAGTCATTCTGGCAAGCAGAACTGAAGATGAAAAATTATTACAATGCCACATGTACGCTGCCACAGGGGTAAAAAGTTTCCGACAGAACAAAAGTTCCATCTGTGTTATAAAACTACAAGATGGTCCAGCTTGAAATCGCCAGGCTGTGAGTGCAAGTGCTGTGGCTGCAATGTATAGCACATTAAAATCTGCTGTAGTCCATCATATCACCAAATGCTTTCACATTTAAAGCTAATTAGCAGCAAAGTACTACATCACATACTGTAATAACCTGTTTTAATCGGTAAGCTGCATTGAGACTATACTATTAAAAGCCTTATGGTCAAATTTGACATAGCGATTCTCAGCACAAAGGCCTAACTAGACACAACTGGTGCTGATCCAGAATTTCGGTTTCAATAACTTCTGCAAATTAAGAGAACATAGACGGCTGACCATATGGTTGGCTGATTTTTGGACGAAAGTAAGCATAAATTCTTGCAAAGCTAAGATGCTCATAATATGCCTGCTTTGTCAGGAGCAAATTAATGCATTGCTGGTAAGATATTATTCTTTTTGGGGACGGAAACTGCTGATGAACAGTATTTATGAGTAAATCAACAGAGCCTCGCATTATTAAGTTTCATCTATGAATGCAATATTACCCTTCCAAATCCCTTAATGCATGTTTCACCATCAGGAGAAAAAAAACATGAGTTAAGAGATGCGTTTTCTTGCATCAGAGTTGATGGGTGGCTAGTGCTTATTGCAATGCGTTCCTTAGCTCTCCCAGGAGGAAATATTTTTTATGTTTTTGATGTCCGTACTGTGGATCAACGCATTTTGGCATCAGTACATGAAACATTTTCCTCTCATTTTCATATGAGCTTGAATGTTTGAGTGAGTGTTTGTTTTCATGAGAGTGTTTTACATCCGTATCGTTGACTAATTAGAAATGAAGGGTAGTCAGCCACAGTTTGTGAGCCAGTATAGCAAACACTCTAATGTCATTAAAAAAAACAAACACTTAAAAATTTTAAAAATCTCTTTTGGTGTCAATCCAGCACTGGTTCAGATAGATGTGTTTTATTTATTTATTTAATATGTTCTTTTTTTAATGCAGTGCCCTATGCGCAATTCACGGACAGAGATAAAAAGAGAAAACAAAGCATCTGTATTTGAAAGGTATTTTGGTAGATAAGTCAGAAAAGAATGAGCTCAGGAGGAAAGGAGGTAAACAGTGCATTTACACACACACAGCACAAATTCTCTTGACTACCAACAGAGAAAGTACTCCAGTGGTTAGTAGGGGGCCAACAGCTTCATCAGCACATTTTGTTGTACATAATCATTGAATTGTTTTTCAATCGTTGCCTGCTGTTCTGACAAAACATTAAAAACTGGATGAGAGTCAGAAGTTCTGCAGCTCTATATGACATTGTTACAAGTCACCTACTGTATTGAGTACAGTGAGAAAGAGATGGTTTTATACACTACACCAGACGACTTTTAAAATTATTTTAAATATAAAATAACCAAGAGAGGGAGACAAGATGGATGGATGGATGGATGGACGGACGGACGGACGGACAGACGGACGGACGGACGGACGGACGGACGGACGGACGGACGGACGGACGGACGGACGGACAGACAGACAGACAGACAGACAGACAGACAGACAGACAGACAGACAGACAGACAGACAGACAGACAGACAGACAGACAGACAGACAGACAGACAGACAGATAGATAGATAGATAGATAGATAGATAGATAGATAGATAGATAGATAGATAGATAGATAGATAGATAGATAGATAGATAGATGCACTGCTGGGTCTTTTTTGCCTAACTCCAGTGATTGGCACAGGCAGTCAGCATACTATGATTACAGCTCACCCATTAAAAAAAAAAAAGTTATTTTGTCCCAGGCCTTGTGAATTCAAGCGACAGCCCTGCAATTACTACATACAGTGTGAACTGGTATTACACAGTGAGCCAAGCAAAACAAATCTCTTAAAATATAATGATCATCATCTCCTAAATCATGACGGAATGGGAGAATGTCTTAAACTGGGGAGCAAAAAATCCCCTGGTTAAATAGGTGATCCCCTATGATATCATCTTTTAAACTTTAGTTGATGTGTAATGTAGCTAAACAACATCTCTGTATGTAATACACTCAAAGTTCAATGCAAAGGGAGACATTGGCTTTTACAGAGTTAGCTTAGCAAAGCCTGCAACAAACAAAATTTGGAACCTACAAAAAAATACACCTGTGTTAATGAGATCATAAAACTTCAGGTTACATGCATACACCACACAGCGAAGGGGTGTGACCAGTGGCGATATGGTGTTATAGCAGAGAAAGCTAAAATGCCATCCATTCGCTTCTATTTCCACAGAGCTTCTTCTGTTTCTGTATTTGGGCTTTCAAAGGACACTACACAAAGAGAGAAGTGCTTATGATTTAATTTTAATTATTTATTTTATTTATTTATTTATTTGTTTATTTGGAAGGGACAGTGTACATTAATTTTTCATCTGTTGTCCCTGAACAACCTAGAAAAAACAATACAAAAATTATACAACCAATCAAACATATTTAAAAAAGTACTAAAATAGACATGGTCATATAGATGTTAAAAGAGAATATTTACATATTAAGCTAAAACACCGCGGCCGCTTTCTGTGCGTTATACATTTCAACAAATCAACTTACAAAAGATGTGTGAACGTTTCAATACTTACACATGCTTATTTCGGATATATATGAAAGACACTTGTCAGATGTTATTTTAGAGAGCAGGCATGAGATTCAGTGTCATCTCATTTTTTGTCTGATTCAGGCTCAAACTGATACAGCTAATAGTTACACTGACTGACTGATATCTGTGAACCACAGCATATTGTCTTAGCTCAATAATCAGAGCCTCTTAAGTGCAAGCTTTTGGAGAAACTAGAAAATATGATAGCCATTTTCATGTTAGCTAAATAGCTATATATAATCAAAGTAAGAAAACAATAATGTAATTTTTAACAAACAAAAGCATGAGCACACATTGCTTTGAACCCCATAAACACAACCAAGCCTTTAAAACACTCTGGAGCACCGCTTTAACTTATGACCATGATGTTCAGCATTACCAGTGTGAGTTTGATGGTTTACTGCCATTTATTGCCATACTCATATTTTACAACAGGTAGTTAACCTGAAAGGTTAGTAGTAAACCTGAAGATTATTAGCTAGGAATTAGGTAGTTAAACTGAAGATAGTAACTAAAATGAAGTTCATTGTTAGTTCATGTTAATTCAGTGCATTGTTAAAAGTGTTAACCAATGTGGACAAGAACTTAGATTTTAAGCATTACTATATTTTTAACTATGATTAATAAATGCTGAGAAAGTATCACTTATTATTAGTTCATAATGTTTAAATATATTAACCATCATTAACTAATAAAACTTTATTGTAAAGTGTGACTGATTAAAGACTAGTCAATATGCTGTAATTTATCCAATACTTTCAATGCAAACTGACTTAGCATTTACAACTGTAAAGATTCCTATAAAACAAATACAGTATAAAATACCATGAAAAAGTCTACCTCGTTCTAATGCGAAACCATATCTGGTCGCAAAAAGAAGGTACTACAAACAGCTGAAGTTATGAGCTGAATTTGTTACAGTAAATGTGTGTCAGTAAATCTGTTTATAAACAAGGTTTATACACTCCCACAAATACTACAATACTACATTTATTTTTGATGCAATGCACAGCCCTGACCCAAACCACATCCAGATTGTAGGTTTTACCATTATTGTCATGGGAAGACTCTCATTCTTGTAATGGTTAATCCCCAGTGATAAGAATCCCAGTGTTTAGAGCCCACAATCAGTAAACGACTGCACACATATGCATATCCAGTCTTCATTCTGCATCTCTGAGTCGCTTTCTGTCTCCCTGCCCCGTCGTTTCTCTCTTCCTTCATCATGCAGTCGGAGCCTGTGGGCACAGTGTGGGAGATAGTGCAGTAAGCTCTCCTCTCCTCTCTCTAATCTCATTTCCCACTGCCTGGATTAAACAAATGTCTGTCATTACCGCTCACTGGTGGAGGGGAGGAGGGTTTAGGGTCCATAGGAGCGGCGGAGAGGAAGAGAAGGCGGGAGTGACAGAACGGCAGAGAGAGGGAGACAGAGAAACGGAAAATAAAATAACTGGAAGAAAAGGGAAAAAAAGCCGGAGCAGGTACTAAAGAGACCATCAAATGAGGGACCCAGGGAGATAGCGAGAAATTGAGACAAAATAAGAGCGAGTGATGGAGCGGGAGAGGGAGATATTTTCAGAGCAGTCCTCTCTAGCTTTCGAAAAAGCTCTCTAACTGCCCACAGATGGGCTGCAGCCATAACAGGAGCAAACACCACTACTCAGAAAACCTGACATTAAGGTGTATTTTGATGATATGCAGTGTGAGGAGAATAAAAATAGGAATCAATTGTTATCAAATGACTTGGAAGACTGCATTTGCAAAAAGTAAACGTTGAAAAGTTCTCTGAGTTTGTTTGTGTGTAGTATAATTATAAACATATTATAATTGGCTTCTAAAGATATGTTTTGACTGCTGAAAATATTTACTGATTTACTGACTAGTTGATTGATTTGATTGATTGACTAGTTATTTGATTGACTATAGTTGAGAAATTCCAACTGGCACAGCTGGGACTCAAACCAGCAACCTTCTTGCTGTGAGGCAACAGTGCTAATCACTAAGCCACCGTGCTGCCCCTCATACATTCACTCACTTCAAAGTCTGTACACTTGGATTTAATCTTAGCAAGGACTTATACAGCCCTCTTGCAGCCTCAGCAACCATAAAGTTAGCAGAGCAATGCTGGCAATCATGTTTAACGATGGTGTAATCATTTTAGTGTTTAATGATAACCATTCTGAACCAATCGTTTAAATGATTGATTCAATTAATCACTCATAAAGATGTACGTGCTGCCACATACTGGTGTTTTAGTGACATTTATTTATCCAGGACAGGTACCAGCAAATAACAGCAAAAATAAAGTTAAAAGGATAGTTCACCTAAACATTATTCACTTGATTATCTTAATTTAGCCCACTTGTTGAGTTTTTATTTTTCTGAAGAACACAATAGAAGATACTTTAAATAATTTAGCATTGTATATTTTTATATAGTATAGATAATTATAGCACTATATAGAAAATAGCATTTGTTTTTCCAACTATGTAAAGTTTATTCATAAACTAATTTCGAGATCACATGCTTATGATTGACCACAGCTAGTCCTGTATTAGTTATCACGATTTACCAATCAGATGAATCCAAAATCACTATAAATAACCAGATTTTCTTACCTTAGTTATCTTACTCTTACAGAATCTCCCATCCAACCCATACTCTTCCCCCTTCTTTTTAGAATAATCAAGGATAGGGTGGCACAGCAGCTCAGTGGTTAGCACTGTTGCCTCACAGCAAGAATGTCGCTGGTTCGAATTCAGGGCCAGTTGGTGTGTCTGTTTGTAGTTTACTTGTTCTGTGGGTTTCTCAAGGGAACTTTGGTTTCTTCCCACAGTCCAAAGACATGCAATATAAGTTAATTGAACAAACCAAATTGGCACTGTATATGAGCATTTATTCATTCATTCATTTTCTTTTGGTTTATTCCCTTTATTAATCTAGGGTCACCACAGTGGAATGAACCACCACCTTATGCAGCATATGCTTTATACAGCAGATGCCCTTCCAGCTGCAACCCATTACTGGGAAATACCCATACACACTCATACACACTCATTCACAAACATACATTACAGCTAATTTAATTTACTCAATTCACCTGTACTGTGTCTTTGGACTATGGGGGGAAACCGGAGCACCCAGAGGAAACCCGCATAAACACAGGGAGAACATGCAACCTTTACACAGAAATGCCAACTGACCCAGCCGGAGCATAAACCAGCAACCTTCATGCTGTGAGGCAACAGTGCAAACCACTGAGCCACCGTGTTACCCATATAAGCATTTAGTACTAAGATTTCAATGCATAAACACTAATTATCAAAGAACAGGCTGAAAGAATGAATTTAAAGGAGCTCTCTTGCCCAACATAATGGGAAGGAGCCCCAGGCTTGAGGATCTTTAGAGCTCAGGTTTCTCCTGGAACAGCATGCCAAACATGCCTTATTGTCAACCAAAAGCTAAGTTTGAACTCTTGAAGTCAATAGTTACTAGTTTCCAACATTCCTCAAGATATCGTGTTTTGTGTTCAGCTGAGCAAAGAAACTCAAACAGGTTTGACATGTCAAGAGGGGAGAAAATAACAGCAGAATTGTCTGTTTTGGGGTGAACCGTCTCATTAATAAAAAATCATCCTTATAATTATCACAATATGTATGGATACATTACAATACAAAAAGTATATGGACAGCAGATGGTCTCACTGTATCCCTGGCTACGCGTGTGTAAATGAGAAGTGCCAATCTGAAACCACATATACTTAATTGAATATAATTAAGTCTAATGCAATAATCCAAATCACGATTGATTTCAATAAATATCACACATCCTTACTACTGAGACTAAAATGAAGAAGAAAAGAAGGTGGCAGTAAGACAGAGAGCAAAACGAATGACAGCCTCCCTCCTGTCGCTAAGAAAAATTGACAGCGTGTGGTAACACTGCATCAGAAGACCCAGTGGCAAACCTTCCACCATCATCAACCAATCTCATGTCTTTTTCATTGAAAAGAAAGCAAGTCTCCCGCTATCAACAACACATAAAGAGCAGTTATACACTCAAGGTTCACCCTCAGCCCAAAGGGGGTCCGTTCCACTGTGTCTATAGCTGGGGTTCATTTCGACATTACCGTCTCCGTTTCACCTGCAGTCTGTTTATGGCCTGCTGGCAGAGAGACATTGTCAATCCCTGTAGAGTTTATATTCCATATTTCAAAACAGACATTTAGATCCACAAGGGCCCATTGAGGTTGCAATGGTGTGAATCCATTTCACTTCACGTGGTCATGTTCGTCCTCTTCGCCTCCGTCTGGTTTATTACACCGCACGCGGCTGGCTGGAGGTCCCGGCTGATGGACCTTTAAGTATTTAGGACTACGAGAGCAGAAATAATTTCCCTCTGAGGGAGCGCTGGCTTCAGGTCAGGGGAAGGTAGTCGGACCGCGTATGACTCACAAGCGGTTTTCTTTTCCGCAGCATTCAGAACACAATGGCCTGTAAAGCCAGATGGAGACACGGAAGACAGATTTATCCGGCGAGAGGAATCATTCGCCTTTATTTCGCTATTCAGAACCCATCGGGTGGTCTAATCAGTGGTACTCTCGTCAACGGAATTACTGACAAAAATGCTTGTTGACAAATGCTGTTTTGTCAACGATAAAGAGTTATAGCATGCTATTGATGAAAATATGGCTAGAAGACATTACACTAAAAGATATTAAAGGAAAAAAATATGAAAATGTTGTCATCATTTACTTCCCCCATGCCATTTTAACATATTTTCCTGCTTCTCTGAAACACAAAGAGATCTTTTTGTCCTTATAGGCAGTACTTTTTTTATACAGTATAGAGAGTGGATGGGGATTTTAAATGCCAAGCACTAGAAATACCATAAAGCACCATAAGAGTATTATAATGTAACCACTGAGCCACCATGCCACCTATAATATAATATGAATTTTTATTTTCACCAGCTATAGTTTTGTTGTTGAGAAAATATACTTTATATGCATAAATTTGACTTTGGCATGGTAAAATTACTTTTATTAATTTAAATTATGTGTTATGTCCACATGCCTTCTTAACTTTTTTAATTATTATTATTTCATATGACTTTTTAGGGCTCAACACTATTTTTCTTTAACTATTTTTTTTCTCTGGTCACACCAAACTAATTATTTCCTTGCTAAATATAGCTGTTTACTGTACATATAGTTTTTATTCAACAAAAATGTTCTTAAAAACAATAAAAAAAAAATATTCTCATTTATCTAAAACTATACACTAGTTTGTCCAGACTAAAGGTAAGTAAAGGTAACCAGATCATCAGGTAACTGTGGATAAACGGAGAGTTAATCACCCATTAAAGCAATGGTACTGTAAAGGATGATAATTAAACTGTATTAACAAAAATAACTGCAAGCAAAAGAAAGCAGGTGAAAAAATATGTGTGTGATGGTGATTGGATGTTCCCGTGCACACGGTTACAGTTAGACCCAGTAATAATCTGTTCAAAGAATGGTAAAAGTAAGAATGGAATTTCACTGCAAATTTTTTTACAGTAAATTACTTTAGTGTCACTTTACAGGACTACAGGAATTTATTTATTTATTTATTTATTTTTGTGAAATTAAGGCAGACATCAGGTTTACAGGAATTACTGGAATTACTGGAATTCAAACACTATTTATTTTATTCAAGATAGAAATTATTTCACACATTAACTTTTATGCTTTTTATTTCTTTTTGATATTTTACAAATATTTACAGAATTATAATTATTATGAAGTATCTTACAGTAATTTACTGTGGATTTACATACAGTACATTACTTTGAAAGTAATGCAATTATTAGCCACTGCATAGCTCAAAATGTTGGATTCCATATAATATAATATAATATAATATAATATAATATAATATAATATAATATAATATAATATAATATAATATAATATAATATAATATAATATAATAATTTTTTTAATAATCTTTTTTGCTCAGCAAGATAACATTATATATATATATATATATATATATATATATATATATATATATATATATATATATATATATATATATATATATATATATATATTATTATTATTATTATTTTTTTTTTCCCCAAGTCATTCCATTTCATTTAACAGATTTTTTATTGGTAATTCATGTTTATTCAGTGCTATAATTGGTAGTAAGGTGAGAAGAAGAGATGGATGATACAGTATGTTGTGATGGTTAAAATGCTTAATGTGACTTAAATTCACACAAAAAAAAAGCTAATTCTTGCCATTTAGAAGTTCATTTTATTTTGTTCTTCTGTTTTTCCTTTAATGGAAGTCAATTTGGGTGTAACAGAGGAACAAGTTGAGGAGTAAATGAAATGAGCTAATAGTGAGTGTAGAATAAAATGTTTGGGGTGAACTATCCCTTTAAAGCATCCTTACAAACTTACATTAATTTTTTAAATCATTCTGGGCCCAAACTTTTGAAAAGACATATAATGTTGTCTGCTGACTCAAAAAAGTCTGACAAATGAGTAGTGTTATGATAGATTTTTTGTTTTTTTTTGGAGTTTGGCATTTAAAATCCCTAGCCGTCATTGTATGGAAGATCTGCCTTAGGACAAACTTCCTTTGTGTTTCACAGAAGAAAGAAAATCACAGTAGGTTAGAATGGCATGGGGTGAGAAGATGATGACAATGTTTTCATTTTAACAATGCACTAACAATGTTTTCAAAAGACAAAATATAGAAACAACTGATCCAAATGATCCAATCAAATTGTATGTTGCTTATTGACTCACTTGATCCGAAAGATCTGAACAACAGGGAATTGGAGCATTCTTAGTAGTTTACTCATACATATCCTACAAACAGTGTAAATTATCCATATCCACAACATGAACATAATATTGCCATTTATATGCAATACTACATCTACATTAAAAATAAATGCATGGATGAACTTGCACATTCTGACTACAATATAACTTAATCTCTTGTTCTGAAAACACTCCTATAGGAATGAAGCACCACATTTAGTATTCAACACTGTACATCTATAGATCATCTGAAAAAATTATAGGCGGGTTTATAATACATGAAGACTACTAAAAAGTAGCTAATATATTTATACATATCCTAAAGTTAATAATTTTATTAAAATTAATGTTAAATTTATATTTAACATGTTTATTTAAATGGTAATTTAAGCAAAATAAAGAATCTCTAAATGTGTAATAATGTCAGCCCTCCTTTAATTTATCACATTAGCAGCAAAAATTGCATTATTGTCATGTAAAATTACTAAATTTCACAAAACACAACTGACACCTAACATCCTGACTAAATTCAAATTAAAATCAAAATGTTTAAATTAAAAACAAATGAAAAATGTTAATAAAAGAAACTATATATATATATATATATATATATATATATATATATATATATATATATATATATATATATATATATATATATATGTATATATATATATATATATATATATATATATATATATATATATATATATATATATATATATATATATATATATATATTCTTTAATATATATATATATATATATATATATATATATATATATATATATATATATATATATATATATATATATATATATATATATATTGTTCCAACATATGGTTATTACATGTTCACTATTTTAGCATGTGTTTTATGCAGTAATTGCCCTTCCAGCCACAACCCAGTACTGGGTACAGCTATACAGCATGTCATGGGGAGAACATGCAAACTCCACACAAACTCCACACAGCAATGCCAACAGGCTCAGCAGGGACTCAAACCAGCGACCTTCTTGCTGTAAGACGACAGTGCTAACCACCAAGCCCCCATGTCACCCAAATACATATATATACACATACAGATGCATACATGCATGCTTAATCAATGTGATGAGACGTGATGAAACGAGATACAAAATAGGGTTCACAAGAACAAGACGAGACAAGACTTTTACACTATTTTTTTTTTTTTTAAATCTCCCCTTATTTCAGTTTATATGCAGTTTAATTTTTTCTTCACCATTTTCATTCATGAATTTATTCATTCATGCCCCTGTGACAAACTCTGAGCTTCTGGATATGAGTCTGAAGTAAGAACTGGAACAAGAGAGCTGTTTTAATACAGTTTGATATAGCACACCGAATGAAAAGAAAACAGGAGTTCACTATGTATGTGCATTTGGAGATACAGGTCCTTGGTCCTTTACTAATTCAATAGGTGAAGAGAATAGTGTCAAACAGCCATGTTTATATGGACTATCCACTCACAAACTTCTAAATGAAGATAATAGTTTGATTAAGGTGTTTACATCTCTGTCCTGCATTTCAATAATGCTACAAAAATAGGAATACTACACATTTTGATTTGGCTTGTGTTTTTGCCGATTATGAGTTTCAGCATATCTAAAGTGCTATTCCATTGCATCGTTTTGAACCATGGTTAATGTGGTAATGTAACAGGCACAACATCGAGGCCAGCCTGGGTTGTTCAAAGCACTCGAATTGCGGTCCAAATTCAATCCTGCCTCCAATCTTCAATACAAGTTTTACCAGCCATGCTCCATCCTGCTAACATTACAACACATGAGACAACTTTTCATCTCAACAAGAAATCTTGTCGTGAATCATCTTGCAAGATCTCATAAAACAAGATCTTGTCATATATATATATATATATATATATATATATATATATATATATATATATATATATATATATATATATATATATATATATATATATATATATATATATATGGTTAAAGGTTATTTTTTTTAATACTTGTGCACAACCACTTTTGATATGATTAAAAAGGCAGTGATGAATACACATACTGTAAGCCACTGTGCAGCCATGACAAAAGTCCATCTTCGAAACTTTAGCAAAACCTATTTAGCGACTACTAGAGGCAAAGCCACAGCGATCACCTCCACATGTTTACAATTCTTTATCTCTAGGCCTGATTCATTGACTGTGGGATCCTGTTCTTCTGACGTTCTCCTCTCTGCTTTCTTTCAGTTAGCGCCTCCTCTTAAATGGCTAGAAATCCATTGCCCTGCTTGTGCCTGTCCCAACGGGCTCTGCACTGATTTTAATGAACAGGATGGAGTGGATGAAGAGAAAGAGAGAGAAAGAGAGAGAGAAAGAGAGAGCTTCAGGCTGCAGAAAGATCGTTACAGCTTTAAGCTCCGTTTCAAGACCTCCCTTCTGAGGTCTTGTGGCTCCCGCTTTCTGCCTTTCTCGCTGGTCATGATGAAAGTGAAACAGAAGTGCTAAATACGAAGAGCAATTTGGAGAACAGAAGCGGAAAACAAAAGCCACGAGTAGCCCAAGGGCACTACATTGGCCTTTGAGCAGGGCAGCAGTTCAGAGTTTTAATGCAGACTCCTCAGATCTAAACCCAACACTGAAAACCATCAGTGATGATCTATTGTGTCAAAGTGTTCGAATTCAAACATTGTGATTCAAAACACTAACTGCTTACAGTAGACACTAGGATTATATATTCCCATTAAAAAAATAAATAAAAAATGGAAACACTTAGATGTGTTGTTGCAGCCTATACTGTTTATAAAGACATGTTTATTAGATAATAACAGTAATATTTTTTGACACAGTACCAAACCTAAAATAAAATATATATTTCAGGAACATGTTACTCAAGGTTAATGTATTTATTATCATGAACAAACAATGAACAATATATTTATTACACCATTTTTAAATCTTTGTTGAAAAAAAAGTAATTAATTGTTAGTTCATGTTATCACACAGTTCATTAGGTAAGGAATAAAGTACATCCAAGAGCTTTCTTGTTATTGCAGAATAACATGGTGTCCTAACATGGGCCGGTATAAGATTCTGAGGGTATGATAACCTTGGATAAAAATATCATGGTCTGGGTAAAAAAAAAAACAACAACGTTCTTCCCATTTGAATTACATATTTTATTTTAAGAAACATTTAAAGTATATTAGAACAGTAATCATGTGAGGCTAAGTTAGTTATATAAATCATTTACTTTTGCTATCTTTATTAGTTTCAAAAACACATTTCTTGGAAAGCATCTTTGGATATCTTTCTTTTCTTTGGATATAAGATGTAAGCCTCTTATATAAGCCTCTTGTTCAGGTCTATGGCATGCTGGATGTTGGTTTGTAAGTGATTTGTTTTTTTTCAGAAGTGGGCTAACCAGTTGCTTTTGATGTAGAGGGTATTTTTCTGTTGGAGATATTGTTGCCCTACAAAACTAAGTAAGAAAACACGTTAAAACCTTGGCTTTTCCAAACCATGGTAAAATTTATTGCAGCTTATGAACCAAATAATACAGCACAAAAAAATAATAAAAAACAAACAATAGTTCATTTCTGTTTGGACTTAAAAATAAGTGAAAAATGTGCCGGAACCTATGCGAGTCACTCCCAATATGCAGGCGCATAAAAAAAAAACACTCCTGGATGTACTTTATTCTGCTTATTACATGGATAAGCCATTGTTCTCAGCTGTAAAAGTTGAATAATTCTTTAATTAAATGCAAAGCTGAGAGAAATGAAAACAGCTGAGATGATGGAGTATAATTTTGTACTAACCTGCATATTATTCAGTCACAAGATGATGTCAAACATTCAAAAACGCAAAGCTGACAGAAACAAAACTGGGTGAATGAAACATCCACTGCATCCCAAATGCAAACTATAGACTATGAATCTATGTACTCACACATTCAGCAGCATAAATATTTTTGTACTAAGTGGAAATTCAAATCGTTTGCCAGATTATGTTTGACGGTTAATAAATTAGTAAAAAAAAAAATATATATATATATATACCAAATAGTATCTGCCATGACTACAACTGCATTCGCTATAAAATATTGCACTACTTATATAATTTATTCTATAAAATAGTGTAGAATAGTGTATAAGCATTCAATTTGCATCTTTAGACAACCTATCTACATTTATTCATTCACAAAACGGCCAAAACAGTCCAAAACAGTCAAAAAACAGTGTGACAAACAAGCAGATACAGATAAACATGGATGTAACTAGGCTATATGGATTTCAACTTTTTCACTGACGGTTAAAGTGATTTGAAGTTCCCAGAGGAGCCTGCATTATTTAGAGGTTGTTAACTGGGAATAACATAGCATACCTTGGAATGTCAAGACTGACCAGTCAGAGGTGAGTATTCCAGACAGCCCTGTAATAACTAATGTAAACAAGCATGACTTTGGATTTTAATGGAGCGTTACTACTATGATTAATATAAGCTGTGCAAGTATTAGATCATGTTTGTAAATAAACTAATGCATTATTATTGTAAACTGTGACCCTTATTTTTAATATATGTTAAAATCTAAATAATCCCTGATTAAATTTTTTTACATAATATATTACAGTAAATAAAAACAAATCTGAAAACATTTTTTTATTAAAATATTATTTCACAGTAATATTTTATTGTATTTTCTGTTCAAATAAAACATTATTGGTGAGCAAAGAATTTACTTTTAAAAATATTCATTAATCTTAATGTTTCTAATGTTATGACCGGAAGAGTAGGAGTATGACTCATACAGTACTTGTGGTAAAAAGTAAAAAATAAAATAATGAAGCTTTTCAGTAATTGTTTCCAGAATAAAAGAGATTGAGAGTCACTTAACATTCCATGGATGCATGCATATACATGAAAGCATTCAAGGATTTATGCAATGTTCGATGGGAATCATGCAATTCAACTAGATCAAACAGAGAATCTAAGTATACATTACATTCAAATGACTTTCTCAATGCATTCACTGACATATTCAACTCTGTGGGAAGTAATTAAATCTTGTCCTGCGGATAATGTTAAAAATATGCACAAACAAGTAGATAAAAAACTTGCCTTCCTATAAACACATAAAGTATCTATTCAAATGTTGCTTTCTTCTGAGCTGTTTTCCCTTCAGGTTTAAAGTGCTGTTGACATATAGTACTGTATGTATTTTTCATATGTGCTTGTTTGTTAAGATTATTATGCTTTGTGTGTTTACATGTAGTCTCATGTTTGTAGTCTGATTCTTAAGACAGCAGTGTACAAACATTAATAATACAATAATAATTCAATATTATTAAGCATAGGCAGCCAAGTTTGTTGATGTTAACAAATGTCATTGCAACATGTAATCACAGCTAATAATAATATCACCAAAACCCACAATTTCAAATATAGTTTCAATATGATATAACAGCGAAAGAAGCACTGTAAAAAATTTGACCTTAAATTCACAGTAAATTACTGGCTAATAATTGCATTACTTTCACAGTAAATTACTGTATGTAAATTCACAGTAAATTATTGTGAGGTAGTTCACAGTAATTTACTGTGGTTTTGTCACATTAAATTATTGTGAAATTACAACCATATATTGTAACTTTACAGTAGATAATAAAGTCCGTTACTGTGATTTCACAGTATTATCTTGTAGAATTAACTATATTTTACTGTGAATTTGCAATATGATTACTGTGATTTAGCAGTAGGTTGCAGTTTAAATACCTGATTTAACTGTAAAGTTACAGTTATATCCCGGATTACTGTAATTTAACAGTTTGGTGCTGTAAAATTTCAAAGCAAATTTAGGTCACACAAAAATGAAAATTCTATCTTGATTTACTCACCCTCAGGTTGTTCCAGCTCTGTTAAAAATGATTTTTTTGTTAAACACAGGAATAAAAATATCAAATATTCCCCTTTGTGTCTAAACAACCTGAAAATGCGTAAATGACGACAGAATCTTCATTTTTGGGTGATCTGAGAAGACTCTAAAATCAAAATAAAAACAAACACACATACATTTTACAGATTTATTTAACAGCTTAATGACATCTGTGTAAACATTTCAAAAAACTTTCAAAAGGTGAAGGTGAAGCCTCAAAAAATCCTAAGAACATAATAACAAAAAAATCTGACATCATATGTAGCATACATATAAAAAGCAGTGCTTCAGAGTGCGCGCTCTCTCTTTCTCATATATATATATATATATATATATATATATATATATATATATATATATATATATATATATATATATATATATATATATATATCTATATCATGAATCATTTTCCTGATAATTTTACACACTTGCTGGTTGATGTGTCTTCTCTGCTTCTTTGACTTCGTCTGTCTTCCATCTCCAAACTGGTGCCCAAAAAGCACCTATAAGCAAAAGGGCAGACAAACAGTTAGCTTCACACAACACTACTGGGACAATACTGCTGCACTACAGAGCAAAATTACTATTAGCTCAGTTTGAACATTCTGACAATACTGTAGCTCAGTCAAACTGCAATCATTTAAACAAAAACATCTGAAAAACATTTCCATCACAAACACACAATCAAGAACAGTCTAACAACAAATAGTGGTTTTAATGACCTAGGCAGAGCATTTTAAAACAGTTGATTTGATTTACACCTTCTGTTTACAGACTATAATCTAATGCTGGGTTCACACTTATTGCAAATTGAACACGTACATCATAGCACTTGTTCTTGAATACTAGCAGGATGTTTCTTGCATTAAGCTAATTTTTCATGATTTAAATATTAGGAAAATTTTGCAAAAAACTTGATTAAAGTGATACAGCACTTGTGTTGTATTCATTTCAATTAAGTTTTTTTGTAAATATTCCAAATATTTTTCAACGTTTTTTGAGTTTCACTTAATTTGTGCTTCCCAGTAAAAAATTCCCACTATTTATGCATTTGCAATGACTTGTATGTAATCCACTCACCTGAATAGGTAACTTCACATATGGTATAAGAGCCCCATCCTTTTAAAGACAGCTTTCCCTCTGGTCTCCAGCACAGACAAACAAATTGAGTCTGCAACACACCCCTTTATTACAAGGGGACAAGGGGAGTCATGACTTGTGCTCCTATACATTCCTTGTTTAACCCCCCGAAAACAAGCCCTCAGTTACAATATTTATTGTAGACATTACCTTAAATTCCAGAGTGCAAAAGGCATCTTCAGCATACTTCAGTTTCAGACCAGATCCAAAGTCAGTCGTTAAATCCAGGTGAGGTCCAATGACCACTCAACCCTCCAAGGAATAAGACTGTTTGTTTGATGTTGCACTGCTGGGGAAAGAAAGACTAAATTAGAGATGTTTGTGAATAATTACATTTGTTTGTAGAAACAAAGTTGACATTCCATGCTCTGCTTATTAAAAACCAAGCAAACAAACACACATGCCCAGTAAAATTGCTAATAAAAATAAAAACTATAGTTTAAAAAAATCTTTGTCTAATATTTACTACGACTGGAAGTACTGGTGGAACTTCTGGAAGAAGAAAAAGAGTTTGTACAAGAAACTGCTCACAACAAATTTGTGAAAAACCTGACATTTAAAAATCTAATAAAAACGAAGAAGGTTCAACATTACCTTTAATAATCAAGAGAGGGGTGATTGGCATCAGTGTTTCAACATCAGTGGCTGTGGCTGCAAAAAAATATGAATATAATAAGAGTAGAATAAGACTCAACCTAACACGCGCACACACACACACACACACACACACACACACACACACACACACACACACACACTCTCTCTCTCTCTCTCTCTCTCTCTCTCTCTCTATATATATATATATATATATATATAGGTTTAGATTGTGATAATGAATTTAGGTTATATTTGTGTGATCAGAATTTACACTCACCTCACACTTCAGCTATTATCAGGTACACCTGAACACCAAAGAATAAAATCTACAGTTAGTGACAATATACAATTAGTTCTCATTTGTAAATGCTAGCAATGCATTAACACCAGTGAGAAATATACAATATGTACTGTGTTAGTTTAAAATAATACAACTGAATTGTATTAGAAGCCTCATTTAATAAAACAGTTAAGACTTGTTTCATAATGAGTTTAGTTTATTTAACTAACTTAACGTTAACGTAACAGTGAACAAAATTAACGTACATGATGGTGACTAACCGTAACGTTAACTTAAGTGAAAGCCAGAGCTTACCTTAACGTCACAGTCATTTCACCTTTACTTCAGTCTTGTACTGAAACAGAAAATGCAGTTAACAAGAAGTTAATTAAAGAAAATTCCCTTTCTTTTTTCAGGAACTAACGTTAACGTTATCCTATGTTACCTCAGAAAACACTACAATCACCATCTGCGTCGTTAATTTCTTGTTTAAAAAAAGGCGCGCTTAAACCCTGTATGTGCGAGTACAACCAAAGTACTCGGTAAATTCCAGTTAAATGACATGCACTATACAGAAATACACATACAACAATCATTTAACGGACAAAAGTCACATTTTAACACTTACCGAGGAAGAATTCGTTGGGTGAAGAGACGACTCAGGCGTTGTCTGTGGTGATGGCGCTTGTTTGCAGTCGAGTCAGTTCTGTTCAATGAATCGGCTCCTTTAAGTGAACAGTAAAGAGTCGAATTCGCCTGAAACCGATTCCATTTTGCATAATATTGTTAGACGCAGACATATAATTCATTAATATTTCATCATATTGCTTGGTTCGTGTACTGCTTGTACACAAATTGCATGTTGATGACTATGAGCTTATGAACACGTCTGATAAAATATCTGAATCTGATTCAATGTCACACGAGTCTTGAACCGAAGCAGTGCAAAAGTGATATATTCATTGAAATATAAAGTTAATTTTTTTCTTCGCCATTCAAAATATTACATATCTCTGACTTTAACAATCAGAATAAAGTTCGTTTGGAGTGTATTGAGAATTATTATTTTTTCCTCCCAGGATTCATTTCGCACCAAGCTGCATCAAGCTGTAATGGTGGATGAGAAGGCACATAATATTATAAATATTGCTTTTAATATGTAATGAAATAAAGTTTTAACACTTTTTCATGCGAGAATGTAGTTCTTCAAAACCAAAATCTGTGGATTGTTAGTAAAGATTGTGTGTAATTTTAAGTGTGTTTTGCCGGTAGCGGAGATCTATGACCTCCAGGCGGTAACGGCGCTCATTACTCATGTATCCGCCGAGAGGCGCCTGTCTTCAGGCTAGACATTGGGACAATTGCCCCGTCTTCGATGGCTCTATATGCGTCAGAAAATGAAGTTTTAACTGTTTTTCATGCTATAATGTAGTTGTTTAAAACTCTAATCTGTGGTTTATATATATATATATATATATATATATATATATATATATATATATATATATATATATATATATATATAATTCTGAGATTAGTGACCTCCAGGCGATGACAGGTGCCCAATACTCATGAAACCGTCTAAAGCAGACATTTACCCTGACATTGAAATAATTTTTGGCTGTTTAACAGTCTTTGGTTTCATTAATTAATTACTTTTTATTCCAGTTTATTATGTTTTGGCTAAACACACAGATATGTTCATTAAATATTATTTCATATTCTATGTTAACTGTAAAAAAAATTAAATAATGGTGCAGTACAACCAAAAAGATGTTGGTAACCAAATCGTTTTGGGGGCTATAACATTCTGTTATTATCTGTTAAAAGTAATTTGTATTAATTTCTACGTTGAATTAAAAAAAGGTTTGAATTTCTATAACTAACGTGCAAAATATAGTCTTTTTCACAGTAATTTGCTGTAATCATGCTACCTGCCGTAATTTCACAATAAAATTATGAATACAACATATTACTGTGAATTTTTCAGTTAAATACTGTGAAGGGATACTAATGTAATTTACTGTGAAAAATTACAGTAACTTGTTGTGAAAACCTGGAAATTTTTTACAGTGAGTAAAAATCTAGTAACTTGCATTTTAAACACAGTATTGCCAAACGAGATTATTGAGCATCCTCTACCAGTAGGCAGCTTTGTGAATCAGTAGTAAATGATTTGTTCACTGAATTCCCAAATTAATCAGCATTTTTTTTTAAATTCTAATGAATAAAGGATAACATGAGTCCCCCTGTAAGAGTGGTTTCATTATTTTGAATCAGATTATTTGTACAAGTCGATATAAAAAATTATTAAATGTAATCAAAGTCATTGGCTGCGTCTGAAATACTTTCATTTGTATGAAAAAACAGTATGCAAGCAGAGTAGTATGTCTAAATTCATAGAAAATAGTATGTGAGAGGCGACACAGTGGCACAGTAGTTAGTGCTGTCGTCTCACAGCAAGAAGGTCGCTGATTCAAGCCTTGGCTGGGTCATTTGGCATTTCTGTGTGGAGTTTGCATGTTCTCCCTGCGATCGTGTGGGTTTTCTTCGGGTGCTCCGGTTTCCCCCACAGTTCAAAGACATGTGGTACAGGTGAATTGGTTAGGCTAAATTGTCCGCAGTGTATGAGTGTGAATGAGTGTGTATGGATGTTTCCCAGAGATAGGTTGTGGCTGGAAGGGCATCCGCTGCGTAAAACGTGCTGGATAAGTTGGCGTTTCATTTTGCTGTGTTGACCCCAGATTAATAAAGGGACTAAGCCGAAAAAAAAAATGAATGAATGAACGGCATGCTAGAAGTACCTGGAAGTCCTGCTATTTTCTAAAGTGTGCATTGGATGAACGCTACACTATCCCATGATGCCCCTGGAGAGAATTCATAAATGGGAGAGAAGTGATGCAACTGACTTGGGTAGGTCACGTCATCATGACAAAATGGAGGATTTAGTACGTCTG
The DNA here is from genome assembly GCF_052040795.2 of Danio rerio. Lineage (NCBI taxonomy): Eukaryota > Metazoa > Chordata > Actinopteri > Cypriniformes > Danionidae > Danio > Danio rerio. The sequence continues at coordinate 23,078,620 of NC_141031.1, read as the reverse complement.
AGATCCATTATTACTGCAAACATTCATACAGCTTAGAATGTACTTTTCTAATGGTCGAGTAGTCAAACGCAGTACCTACTGAGTAGTAGGCGATTTCGGATGCAGCCATTGTGCTTTATATGGAATGAATAATTTTTAAATTGTTTTAATATTGTTATATAATTGTTTTAGTATTAATTGCTATTTCATGCCATACTTTATATCATTGCCTGAATTATCTTTATCCAAAATACAATTTATGTTGATTAAAATAAAAAACTATAATAATATAATATAATATAATATAATATAATATAATATAATATAATATAATATAATATAATATAATATAATATAATATAATATAATAATGCACAATTTAAAAAAAAAGAAAAAGTTAAAACTAAAACACGTTCGACTACAGTTAGTAGCTCTACTATCCCCCGGATGGTTTCGTTGATATCAGTGCTGGTGAGCAGCAGTTTGTTCAGTCATTCCCTAAAAGGATCCATTAGTGTTGTGCCCTTCAGCAAGGCTCCAGGAGGACTGATCCTAAAATAAGTCTACAACAACATCTTAAGGACGTTCGTCCACCAGGCCTGGTCATACTGCAATAAATAAAAACTTAAAGCATATTGTTCATACTTTTCATCATACTACTGTACACACAGCAATCTTTCACCATGCAGAACGTGTATGGCATGTGGCCCATCATTAACATTTCCCAAACAGCTCTAACCTTTGCAGTAAAGATTATAGTGGAGAATATAGAGGCTACAGTAGCTCAAAGTCAATATATGCTGATCTGGATGAAATGTAAAGAAAGACTTGCTCTAGGAAGGGTTACTCTGTTCTTTAAAAGTGAGTTAAGCATGAACTTTTTTATGATGTCTCTACGTGTAACACAGGACTGAGAGACACAAAAAGACAGTAATTTCATTTTGATGAAATCCTAAAGTGTTTTTAGCGTAATTAAAAGAAAATATCCCAAATACATTTTTGCCAGCATCCAAAAAAAATAAAAATAAAAAATCATTGTTTGTAAACAGATAGTAAATGGCTAATGATGCTCTATTTTGATGGTCCATGCGCAGAGCGCAAAACCCAGGGCGCAGACGCTTTCAGGGCGTGTCAGGACGCGTTTTTGCAAATTTAAAGACGGGAAATCTGCCTTGCGCCGCGGCGCATGTTCTAAAAGGGTTGAGTTTATTTTCTTAATGAGTTATAGGTGTGTTTTGAGAATAAACCAATTAGAGTCTCATCTCACATTCCCTTTAAGAGTCAGCTGCGTCGCGCCAAGAGCGCATTCGCTATTTACAGGACGCAAAGTAAGTCTAAGTGGAAAAATTGAGCATTTCACAAGCAAACAGTTAACAATTAACAGTCTTTTAACAGAAAACTGTTAAACAGAGCATCTACTGCGTGAGAAGAGATAATGGAACTACTTTCACATTCGCTCTTGGATAGGGAACCCTTTACGCACAGACATCAATTAGTCTATAAATAAATTATTTTGTTTGTTAAGCGCAAATATTCGTTTCAAAACTATTTCTAAATTCAGTTCTAATTTCCAGCAAACGAATAAATGAATAATAATAACAAAATGTGCTCAAAAACCTGAGTTATATCCTAAAACACATGCTGTCCCCCATATGGTCTAAAACCTGCAGGTGGGCAACTCTAAGCTTGTTTTTAATAAAACAAATATAAATATGGATATATTAAATAATACTGCTAATAATAATAACATTATACAAAAGCAAATTGTTATGAATGAACTGAAAAAGCCTCCCGAGATGAAGAAGACATAAAAGCAGTGATTTTTCATATTTATGTAGGCAAGAAAATAATGTTTTTTGTAATATTTTAATCCTTTATATTCATATTCTATATCTATTCTTATTATATCCTGTATATATCCTTAATATTTATTTATTTTTCATATGTAAAGATATTTGCCTATTGCTCTCTTGTGCGTATTAAGCAGTGCGTAAGCGAGGCGCAACTCTGCGCTGGAGTTTAGACCGGGTTTGTTTTGGTCAAAGAAAAATCTATTATAGTTTCTCAAAACAGCGATGCACCAGCGGTCCACCTCAGAACGCCTTCCTTTTTAGACCAGAACGCCTATGGGCACACAAATGAGCGCTAATGCATTTGCTATTTAAACAGCATAGCGCAACGCCTCAAAGCGACTCTTGCGCCAAGCTGACACTACCAAAAGACTATTGCGCCGCGCCTTGCGCCACACTGTGCCAGGTGTATGATAGGGCCCCTTGTCTTTATATGAGGCTCACAGGTACCCTCATATAGAATCTCAGCTTTAAAAGTGGCATAAGCAAATTTGAGTAGCTTTTTATTGGAAGAAAAAGTCCCAGAAAGAGTAGGAAGTAAATTGCCTGTGTGTACAAAACCGGATTGCTTCATGGCCTTGGACATTACAAACTGAACTCAAACTTCCATTTAAAGAATTTAACTGTACCTAGAATTTGTCAGAAAGATGTAAGCATTTTTAAAATGTTATTTCATATATTTTATGCGTTTTTTTAAGTTTAGCAAACACCTGTTTCAGTTCACTTGTGTTTAGCATCAGGTGCAGATCTGTGCAAAGTTGTGTTTGTCAGTGTCATGTTGTTGGTTTTCACAGACTGCCTAGCTGAGCATTAGTTAAATACAAAAGTGTCACTTTTTGAATGTGTAAATGTTTGTTTATTTACATTTTTGCATTGATTATGACAAGCGGCAATGTCAAGAAACAATTATATGCAATAATCATACTGTATGTGCAGGAGATGACTCCGTGTGACCTTAATGTACAGACAAAGTTCAAGCAGAAGCTCAGGCTTGGTTTAGCTGCTCCTCAAGAACAGATCACCATTTCTAATCCTGCTGCCTCAGAGAGCAACTCATTAGCACTTAAAGAGATATGAATCAAAACAGTCAACACGGGCTCATTGTAAAAATGTACTCTGTATACATTCCTGGAGAGCGTGAATTATGCAGCCAGAGCTATATATGGCTGCATTTTATCTTTAAAACAATTGCTAAGGGGCGATGTGATGCCGCTGATGGCTTCTGTATCTTTTCGCACTACCAGCTGATTGCTTAAAAACAGGAGTTGGCAGAGAGCGGGGTTCCAGTTGGGCAAAGAATGGTTTCAGAAAGTAGGTAAAAAAAAACAAAAAAGAAAAAAAAATCAAATAAACAAGTAAATAACTGGGTGAAAACATGGTAAAAATCAGGTGGCCACAATGGCTTTTCTTTTTCTGGACTGCTTTTGAAAACAGTTGGTTGGGTTTAGGGAAGGCGGTGGACAGGTTAATCTGTGCTTTTGAAAACACTATTGGTTGGGTTTAGGTAAAGGGATGGGCAGGGGGATCGATTAGTCAGTCAGTCAGTCAGTCAGTCAGTCGACAGCAGCCCCTGGTGGATTTATGTGAGAACAACATGAAAAATGGCACTCGCAAGAGAAATTTGAAATAAAAAAAAAAAATCATAAACCGTGACCTCTTATGGAATTGTGAAAACAAAAACTTAAAAAAAAAATCTCCTTGAATGTATTTTGCGCTTTCCAGACATGTATACAGGAGAACATATCAACAATGAGCTTGGGTTGAAAAAGACTCACTATAAGATAAAAAAGATGTTTATTTACATTACCAATTTTACATTACATTACAATTTGTAAGAGGCTAAATTATCATATGCATTTGTTTACATGACAAAACATGTCTTTTTGATTCAAGAAGGTCCATACTGACTCCAAAGGCAAGATCAGGGCCTGTTGTGCGGACTTTGGGGGTTTTATGATGTTGTGAAATGTTTATTGGTCAGTTTGAATGTCTCAGCATTGGTGGTCACATGGTCAAGAAAGATACGAAATAGGTGGTAAACTTGGGCTCTGTCTCTTTTCTTGCCCTCTCTTTTCCTGGCCTGCTTCTCTCCTGCTCTGCTCCTCTTCTCCTCTAGAGTCTATCTTCTCTGACTCTACTGCAATCAGGCTTTTGGGCCTGCTCTCTTTGTCTCTCTCTCCCTCCCTCTGTGTCACTCCTTCTACCTCTGGTAACTTTAATTTTACATTTAAGCTGGGTACAATTTATACGTTTTATCATTTCATATTTTATCATTTTATACAATATTTTGTTATTAATTCAGTTGTAACCATAGAGAATTATTGTCATTAAATCATTTCATTTTCAAGTATTTGTGAATTACTTTTGATTCAACATCAACACTTAATTGTTCCATATAGCAATACAAAACAATCAATATCAACGCTCTCCCACATTTATAGCTATTAATACTTCCCTTATTTCCGTTTTTGGTATGAGATTGCAGAAGAATGGTTTGACTAGAAATGTACAGTTTTTTACCATCAATACTGATAACTTTTTAGTCCCTCGGCAGAACTACAGTTCGAACCGCTGTGCTTAAAACTGTTCTTACAAATTAAACCAAAATAAGTTAAAAACTTTTAACTTTTTGTTAAGTCCTTAAATAATCACATAAACTTGTGTAAATGAGTATCCAATGTCCCCTTTAAAAGTTGTTTTCTCAAAATGATTTTTTTTTCTCTTGCATTAAACTTACACACTTATAATAAATAATAAATACTTTCCCTGAATACACAAAACATTTTATTTAACAAAAAACTGTGAAAAAAAGAAATCTATTTTTGGGCTGTTGGCAATCATGCAAAATGACGTGTGATGAAAAGACAACCAACAATCCACTCTTTAAAACTCTTTACTCTAACATGTACACATACAAGCAATGAAAGAAACAAACAAACAAGAATTTTAAAGATCTTAAAATTTTTATTCAGATTGTTTCACTAGAAATGAATACAAATGAGCTCATATTTAATGAATCAATGCATAATTTGCATATTTAAAGCTTACAGTATAAAAAACAAATCTTGCAATTTTTAATATATCAATCAACAGGAAAGTATGGTGACAACTATTAGTGATTTTTTCCCTATTCACTAGCATTCTCTTGCCTTAAAGCAGAAAAGCCTTTAACCAAGGTCAGCTTTTCTAATCCTCGGTCTGCACACATTGCCCACAGCCGGTCAATGGAGCAGATAAAAACAGGAAAGTGTGAACATTAAATGTGAAACCTGACATTTACTAAACTTTCTTAAATCATACAGAGGTTGGACAGAATCCCTGAAGCGCTGCAGAATTAAGGGTCTTATTCTAAAGTAAATGTTCATAAAGGATGACCTCGGAGACCCTCCATTTGCTGAATCACACTCATATCTGACTCGCAGCTTCATATGCAATGATAAAGTAAGATGGATCAGCTGACACTAGGTGATCTTTCCTACTGTGTGTGTATATATGGCTGATTCTTTTTATCCTTGCCACATTTGATCTTAAAAAATATAACTTTTTTTACAACTTCATCTGTTAAAACATTTATCAGATGTCTGGGGATCAGTACATGGCCTTCATCAATCTTGAAGTGGAGTTGGGTATGATGTATGTTAGTGTGGATTTTTGATATTGTGCATGATGGTAAAGGTGAGTAATGGATTGAATATAAAGAGGTAAAGAGTTTGCTAGGTGCTAAATAAATTAAATATTTAAAAGTGGAATAAATTTAAACTTAAGAACAACTTATAAGATGCAACCAACCAAAGTGCAACCAAAAATGAAAATGATCTCATAATTTGTTCTCCCTCGTGTGGTTTTAAACCTTTTTGAGGTCTTTCTTCCGTTGATCACAGAAATGTACTTTCATAATGATACTATGGAAGTCAATGAGTCAATGAAACTAGTCTTTTGTGTTTAACAGCAGAACAATGTCAAATAAGTTTTGAATAGGTAAAGGGTGAGTAAATGATGACAGAATTTACAATTTTGGGTAAACTATTTCTTTAAAACGTAAAAATAAATCCAACTTTATCTGTATTTGTTATTTATAGTTACACTGTAAATCCCAAAAGAGTTAAGGCAACTCAAACCGTTTGAGGAAACCAATTGCTACAAACCACTTGAGTTAAAAAAAAACAACCACAAAAAAAACTAATCTATGTGTACTGTGAACTTATCCATTTAAGATGAAGTAATTAGGGTATTTAAATAAGTCATTCCCTTCAACACTGAGTTCAAAACTCTTTACAAATTATTAGAATTAACTTACATTAATTTTGAGTTTACTACACTCATTTCATTTGATAAAGTTGACTGTTGGATTTAACAGTGTATGTAGCTGTTAAAATAAGTGTAAAAGAGTAAAACAACTGACATTTTTTTCAGAAAATAACTTTTAGAACAAATTCCTTAACATTTTTAAATAAATGTATAAATAATTATTTAGAAGATTTTTTTTTGTTTCAGATTTCAGATATCTAAATCAATCTGTTTGACAAAACAACACCAATGTTTTAAATGTAAAATGAATAAAATACTGATTCAATGGCAGATGATAAGCATTCATTTAATTGTGCAAATCAAATTTAATTTTAAAATTAAGTTTTAAAAGTACTTTGAAGCATTTGTTTTTCATTAAACTAAAAAGGTGGCATATTTTCACAGATACAAAACTCTTATTTTAAACTTAAAAATCTTAAGAAATTTACATTTAATGGAATAACAATGATCACAATAAACACAATTTGGAAATTTGGAGGTAAAGTTGACTTTTATAGAATAAAGCAAATAATAACTCAACACATACAGTATTAACTCAAATATTAACTTGGTTACTCAAACTTAATTTCCTTAACTTTTATTAATAACTACACCCAGAAGACACACAACATCATAAGACATTATTAGTAGATTAGATTTAGGTCGCCAGAGTCTAAGACAATGCTATTTTGATGTCTAATAACAATGAAAAATGATGTTGATATTTTGTTGACTTCAGGTTGTGTTGGAAAGTGACCAAAGTCCATCCTAGAGCCAACATCTTAAACCAACATCATATTGACATCAAAAACTGACATTTATACATCAGGTATGACAACCAAAATTCAATGTCTAATAGACGTCATAGTGGTCAGTAACATCATTAGACATGTATATCTGGTTGTTTGTAAGTTGCGCAGTAAAGTGCAATGACTGTCCGATGTTGGACACTGACATTGCCCTGACGTCAACCTGATTTTAATTTCCAAAAAAAATGCAACATCCCTTGACGTTGGAGTACAACAATTTTGACGTTCTGTGCCTGCTGGGCACATATGCAATCATGTTTTCAAGTGTTCTTTTATAGTCACCAAAGCTGCATGTATTTCAAAAAATGAATGAAAACTCACCACAAACAGTGGTATTGTAATGTAATAATTAGTATTTCTATTGTACTACTGTAAAATCTTATTTGCTAATTGATTTGATTAACCAGCAGTTATTCCAGTCTATTATGTTGATTCACTCTTCAAGAAAACATTCATTAGTACTATTATTAATACGGACAATCTTTTCATCATTCTTTGAGGAATAGAAACTCCAAAAGAACAGCATATCTGAAATATCTTCCTAACAATGTAAATGTCTTCACTGTCGATTCTGATCAACTCAATGCATCCTTCATAAACAAAAGCATATAGAACAGAAGGATGAAACAGATTCCGAATGGCACTTTTAATAGCAGATTGATTTTCTTAAAAGCATTTTGTCTTTAAAATCATAAAAGGCATTCGACTCTCACTGTCTAATTGAAGAATCACTCATATACCAAACTGAAAAACTGTTTTTATGAAACAGACTAGCGGCTTCTCCTGTGAAAAATCTTTTATGGGTAATAAATAAATGTGCGGCCAAGAAGGAAATGGAAATCATGATTTTATAAGCTGAAATCTAATTATGGCGTTTTGTGTTATCTGTGACTCTGCATGCCTTAGTTTTTCCTCAGCCTTGACAGGACCATTAAAACACAAGCGACCAAAAACATTACCCTTTTGATGTAGTCAGGACATGACAGGTTATGATTACGCTTTATCCGGGGGAAAAGGAAGCAGAAAGTAAGAGAGATGGCATGGCTTTAATTAACAGTAATGCTGGGAATGAGAACCAAGGGATAAGAAACAGTTTGTTCGTCTGGAGCTCGCCATGTTTTTATTTTGTTTCCGCAGGTCTCGTGGGTTGTTACCTGTATTCTGAGACAATAAGAAGGTTAATTGCTCAGTTATTCTACAACTCTCACCTCTCTTAAAAACAGGGCGGTCGAAGGAGGGTCGTGTAGTTTGCGCAACAATCCTGCATTTTTACCTCAAAACCAAGCAGGTTTTCAATAATGTGCATGGTTTTAAGTAATTTATTACTCTAGACTGCTGTTGCGTTGTCTTGGCTCCTGTGGGAGAAGCAGTTCAAAGTAATAAAGCTGAAGATAAACGCGTAAGATTGAATGCATTTATTAAAAGCCCTCGGAGTGGGAAAACTGTGCTGTTCTGCTGTGGTCGGTGTAGTGCTTCTGAAGGCCTTTGAAGTACAACTCCTGGCATTTTCCCCTAAAATAACGTCTTCATCTTTATCTGTGTTCCCTCGTGTCCCTTGAGTCCACTAAAAAGACACCAATACACACACATGTACACTCTTACAAAAAAAAAAAAAAAAAAAAAAGGAGACGTCTTTTGAAACCCAACAGGCTTGTTTCCCTCTTCATTTTCTACAAATGGATCATATTCTAGCACACATTTCAAATGTCAGTGTGACATCCTGATCAGTGTGACTTTGCAAATACTATGATCAGGTCAATATTTTGGATAAGAGAAACCTATTGTTTGTTTACTACTATTACTACTACTACTACTACTACTACTACTACTAATAATAATAATAATAATAATAATAATAATAATAATAATATTAATAATTACATGTTATTATTGTTATTAAATATAAGGCAGACATGTATTACACCGTTACTTGCCACAAAACTTAAGACACAAATTTTCTTCTGACCCATAATAGTTTATTAATTATCACATTAAAGGTAAAGCTGATAGAAACAAAACCAGCTGAATGGAGCATACACTAGCCTACATAATATTCAATCACAAGATGGCGCCAAACAGTCAAATGAAGCAGCGTGACAGAAAAGCCCATTGTGAACATATTAATTGACAATGAAGAAGATCTGAAGTACCCGGATGAGTTTTTAGTTTCAGTGGCTGTTATTTCAGAATGCACTTCAGTTGCATGTGTGGTTCTATCCCTCCACGTCAAGCATTTCAAAACATTTAGCGCCTGACAAGCATATGATTATCCCTTAGTGCACTGTGAGTTAGCAAGAATTATTACTGTCTGGATTACTTGATTCTGACTGGTTAGTTACAATGTTCCAAGGTGAAACTTCCGAAAAACACAGGCTCATTAGGAAACTTTGAATCATCTTGACCATTAGTAAATACACTCAAATCTAAATATATGCTTGCTTGGCAAGATCTTGTGACTGAAAAATGCATAGCTTAGTGCAGGTTCCATTCAGCTGGTTTTGTTTCTTAGTTTCAGCTGGTTTTGCCTTATAATTAATAAATAAATAAATTATTGCCATTCAGAATAATGTTTTGTGTTTAATTTTACATTTTGTGGCAAGTAGGCATGTAATAAACAGAATAATGTACATCCAGGGAGTTACTTTTACACCAAATAAAGCCTTTCAGTCTTATACAACAGCTCTCTGCTTTGCAATGGTATGCCGATAAGCCTGTCTGACTTTATTCTGTGATAAATACCTCCTGGATATACTTTATCCTTTACTTAACTAATTGAACCTTTACATTACATGATATTACCATTACAATATTACTATAGGACCAATAACAGAATTGGTCATACCAATTGATAATAATAAAGCATTTGTATAGAAACACATATTGTTCTGCCTAATTCAAGTTAGAAAAGTAGTTAGGTACTAGATATAATTGGGGATGTAGAATATGATGGTGCAGATTATATAGTTTATAATTACAAATAATTAGTCAATTCAATAATAAGCAGGCAATAAGTCACTAGTTAATAGTTGGGAAAGTAAAATGTAAAATTGCAATAATATCTGATATATATATATTACACTTTATACTATATTATATATTATATTATCGCAAAATTTGACCAATAGTATATCATTCTGCATCATATTCGACACCCTCCCTCCCATCCTGAGTTACATAAACACAACAATTACTTTTTTTCACATGAATGCAAAAAGTATAAGGTTAAGCTAAGACTAATACAACTAATAAAGGGGAACGGCAACATCACAGCAAACATTTGCTGAAGCGTCTCGGAGGCATTTCATCAACAAGACTGCTAATAAATTATTAACCTCATAATGAATATATTGCTGCGAGGATTATGCAAACTTCCAACAAAAGCCACAGCGGAGTGCAATGCATCCTATTATCTTTCTGAAAAATACATGAATATATTTCTTTTTGATCTTAGCGCCTTCGTTCCCTGGGAAGAAATAAACGAGTGCAACCTGAGCACCTGAGTTGGTCGTGGAAGAGATAAACTGTACAAGTGGAGGCCGTACTTAAGTGCTGTAGTATTTTTTGTTCTCTTTCATCTTAAAAATGGCAAAGCTTTTAAACATTTCGAGCTGTGTTCGAGCGCAGACACTTGCCAGAATACAAAAAACCACACGCACCTGACACACAAGAGTGAGGGTGATGAAAAGCAAAGGGATGAAAGCTTTCCATGACTGAAGGCAATGAGAGGGACAAAACTGAATTTTGGAATTAGGAGACGACAAAATGACTTCGTTTCAAACCCCGAGCTTGCTTTTGAGTGGCGTTTTAATACCACCGCTGTTTTGTTTTGTGTTTCTTGCCAGGGTTAATGTAACATGGTTAGATGTGTTTAAAGTTACATTGCACAGAATTAAAAGTTAAAATCGCTACTTTAAACCAAGGACACAAACTGTCTGCTCAGGGCTTTGCTGAGGTTTGAGTGCACATGAATAAAGATGAGCCAGTAGGCAATAATGTGCTAGTTGCAATAACCCCCGTTATTCATACAACAGATTAAAATAATAGATCAGCAAGAAGAGGGAATTAATTACTACAAAAAGCCTGAGTGAGGAAAATAAGCAAATTATGTTTAAGAGAAGCTAAATAAACAAATAAAGTAACATGGACTACTAACAGTATTGTATAATACATAGACATTTACCGGCCACTTTATTAGGTACACCTTACTACTACCGAGTTGGACCCTCTTATGCCCTTAGAACTGCCTTAATCCTTCGTGGAATAGATTTAACAAGGTGCTGGGAATATTCCTCAGTGATTTTGGTCCATATTGACATGATAGCATCAAGCAGTTGCCATTCCACGACATCCCAAAGGTGCTCTATTGGATTGAGGACTGGTGACTGTGGAGGCCATTTTAGTACAGTGAACTCATTGTCTCATTGTACAAGAAACCAGTCTGAGATGATTCATGCTTTATGACATGTGCCTTACCCTGCTGGAAGTAGCCATCAAAATATGGTTACATTGTGACCATAAAGGGATGGACATGGCCAGCAGCAATACTCAAGTAGGCTGTGGTGTTGAAACGATGCTCAATTGGTACTAATGGGCCCAAATTGTGCCAAGAAAATATCCCCCACACCATTACACCACCAGCCTAAACTGGTGATACAAAGAAGGATGGATCCATGTTTCTATGTTGTTGACTTCAAATTCTTACCCTACTATCTGAATGTCGCAACAGAAATCGAGACTCATCAGACCAGGCAACGTTTTTCAAATCTTCTATTTTCCAATTTTGGAGAGCCTGCCCGAATTGTAGACTCAGTTTCCTGTTCTTAGCTGACAGGAGTGGCACTGGGTCTGGTTTTCTGCTACCTTGGAAGTAACAAATGGGTATTTGAGTTACTGTTGCTTTTTAGCTGGAACCAGTCTGGCCATTCTCCTCTGACATCAACAAAGCATTTGCACCCACAGAACTGTTGCTCACAGGATATTATTTCTTTTTCGAACCATTCTCTGTAAACCCTAGAGATGGTTGTGCATGAAAATCACAGTAGATCAGCAGTTTCTGAAATACTCAGAGCAGCCTGTCTAACAGCAAATAGCATGCCAGATTCAAAGTCACTTAATCACCTCTCTTCCTTATTCTGATGTTCGGTTTAAACTGCAGCAGATCACCTTGACCATGCCTACATGCCTGAATGCATTTAGTTGCTGTCATGTGATTGGCTAATTAGAGATTTGCGTTAATAGGCAGTTAGACAGGTGTACAAAATTAAATGGCCCGTGAGTGTACACTGAAACTTGCTATATAATTTACAGCATTACTACCAATTTTGGTTGTAAATTTTACAGTATTACTGATAATATGTACAATATCAATGGCACAACTTATTTAGCACACTGTAAATTAACAATTACAATTGTGCAGTAGTTTTACTTTTATATTCTGTGGAATGTATGATTCAATCGCTCAATCAAGAAATAACAGGATTTATGTAATGTATAAGCTTCCAATGATAGTTTGCTAAACTCTTTACAGTGCAATATTTAGTGTGACAATTTATTACATATTTCATTAGTAACCATTTATCACTTTTATTGAAAGCTTACAGTATATACATTTTTAAAAGGATAGTTCACCCCAAAATAAAATATCACTCGTTATTTAGTCACCTGAAGGTGGTTACAAAATTTTATACATTTGTTTATTTTGTTAAAGACAAAAATAGATTTTTTTTTTTTACAAAATATGCATAACTGCAACCAAAATTAATAAATGAATACTATGAAAGTGAATGGTTACCGTTTTAGAGCTTTGTTCACAATCTATTTTTGTTTACAACAGAAAAAAGGAAGCCAAAAAGGGTTGGAAAAAGTAAAAGACGTGAATGATGATCAAAGTTTCAGTTTGGGTGAACTGTGCCTTTAATATATAAAAATATATATATATATATATATATATATATATATATATATATATATATATATATATATATATATATATATATATATATATATATATATATATATATTTATTTATATATAATATTTATTATTTTTTTTGTGTGTGTGTTTGAAAACATATTAATGCTTGTCAAGAATAATGATCAAAATTGCAGTTCATTAATGAAAAAAAGATCAGTATTGTAGTGTGGTCAAATGGTTATTCCATTTAAACATGCTCAACACCTTTACAATACTGCATACTGGAGAAAGAGTAAGAATAGTATGCTGGTGTACAATTCAACAAAACCATGGGCTAAAATCTGATTACTATTCTAGCATTACACCAATAGTTCTACCCATTTGTATGCTTGTAGGCTATTCTGAATACCTCAGTATTGCGGAGACAATGTAATCCATGAGCTATGACTGAATGCAACAGCAAGCCTCAAACTAATTTCCGGTTTTCCTCTCGAAAGTTCTACTACTACTATAAAATGGCATATTAATGTGTCTCAAACAAATAGTTGTGTCCCAAATGGTGCACCATGCACCATGGAATAGTGTATGAATTTAATACAAATTACAGGTTATTCTGTCACGCAGCCTGATATCCTCACTCCCACTGTTACAAAAGCTGCAACAGCTGGGTGGATGTGTTTAGCTAATAAATATAAATACATATAGCATATAATTACTGAAAGGCATGCACATCTAGTGTAATACATTATATGAAAGTTGCACCATCGCTGCAGACTAGCTCTGAACATGAAAAGGGTTACATTTAGCAGCTGGAAATATGGCCATTTGTTTGATTTTGTAGGGAGAGAAGATGAGAAGAACACTGTTGTGGGATGTTTACTTTGGCTTTACATGGCTTTTCCACCCACAGACCTTTTATCCCCATATACATTATACAGACCTATTATTAAAAGTCTTCCTAGACAGCCAAACAAAAAGTATTTTGACCTTGGATACATTCTTTTGACAACATACCTACTATCACTGCAGTGACTATGCAGTCAAATTAAGAATGATTACTAAACAATTAGATGCACAAATCTATACTTACAATTATTAATTAATAAACTGTTTATGTTTATATTTAAGACATAACTCACATGTCAAGGCAAACATCTTGTCATATATTTGAGTGTATTTGTTACATTGTACATTCCAGTGGCACAAAGTGATTTATGTCTCTCTGTGCTTTGCTTGTATTGCAATCCACATGAGGAACATTTTTTCTTATTTATTTATTTATTTATTTATTTATTTATTTATTTATTTATTTATTTATATTTGTAATACATATTGTCTATATATGTTATGTATAATACTATTATTATGTATGCTTATGTATATATGAATATACACACACACTCACCGGCCACTTTATTAGGTACTAGTACCGGGTTGGACAGTCCTTTGCCTTGAGATCTGGTGACTGTTGAGTAAACCAATCTGAGATTATTTGCACTTTATAGCATGGTGCGTTATCCTGCTGGAAGTAGCCATCAGAAGATGGGTACAGTGTGATCAGAAAGGGATGGACATGGTCAGCAACAATAGGCTATGGTGTTGACTAGATGCTCATTGGTACTAATTGGCCCAAAGTGTGGCAAGAAAACATTCCCCACACCATTACATCACCACTACCGGCCTGTACCATTAATACAAGGCAGAATGGATCCATGTTTTAATGTTGTTGACCCCACATTCTGACCCCACCATCCAAATGTCACAGCAGAAATCGAGACTCTTCAGACCAGGCAACCTTTTTCCAATATTCGATTTTCCAATATTGGTGAGCCTGTGCGAATTGTAACCTCAGTTTTCTGTTCTTAGCTGGAGTTACACCTGGTGTGGACTTCTGCTGCTGTAGTTTATCCACTTCAAGGTTGGACATGTTGTGCGTTCAGAGATGTTCTTCTGCATACCTCGGTTGAAACAAGTAGTTATTTGAGTTACTGTTGCCTTTCTATCAACTTGAACCAGTCTGGCCATTCTCCTCTGACCTCTGGCATCAACAAGGCATTTGTGCCCAAAGAACTGCCCCTCAATGGGCATTTTTTTCTTTGTCGGACCATTCTCTGTAAACCCTAGAGATGGTTGTGCGTGAAAATCCTAATAAATCAGCAGTTTATGAAATACTCAGACCAGCCCATCTGCCACCAACAACCATGCCACGTTCAAAGTCACTCAAATCACCTTCCCCATTTGAAGCTCGGTTTGAACTACAGCAGATCGTCATGACCATGTCTACATGCATAAATGCATTGCGTTGCTGCCATGTGATTGGCTGATTACAAATTGGCGTTAATTATGTACCTAATAAAGTGGTCTGTGAGTGTATATACATTCAGTTATTTCATTTTCAAGGCATTGAAAAATAACCTATATATCATCATAAAAGTGAAATAACTGGTCATAAATACAAGATCATGAACATATTTCAGACGGCATTTAAATATGTGCAATTGTCTTAATAAATGTAAAGTTCATTGGCTGAACATTATTATTATTATGCAGAATATATTTGTGATATATTTTTATAGAACTTATGGCGTGCATTTTATAGAACTTATTAGTACAATATAATGTATAAGTGAGCTTTTATTAAATATTTGACTCTTTAAAAAGGAGAGTATGAGCCCGACAACACATGCATAATTATTACTGCAGTCTCCAAATGGTCATTAGAAAGAAAAAGAAGAAACCCAGTGACCATAAACAGGGACTTTTCTAAACTTCACATTAAATAAAAATCACCAGGGCAAAACTTTCAGTCAATGATATCAAGACATCCTATTTAGCCATACATAAATGTCTGTACTTTCCTATAACTCCACACCACTTTACAGCGGTATGTAATTTGTAATTCATCCCTGATGTACACAAGTCGGGGCCCGTCAGCCATTTCCGCCACCTCAATCTCGCTCTGCCACAGCGGCAGGAGAACCAACTGGCAAATGAACTCACTGCAAATGTACAAGCACATAATGAGCTGCATGTTCCCTGTGCCTAAAGGTACACTTGTGACCTTCAGAAACACACACGCCGCAGTGATGTGTGTTTTCCCCGACAGCCTTTGAAGTACGACCGCTGACATTTTTCCCCTAAAATGACTTCTTCATCTTAACTGTGTTCCCACACGTCCCCTGAGTCTACAGTGCGTGGACCCTCCTGTTTGATGATACCCCACACACACACACACACACACACACAGACGCATGGACTTCTGCCAAAATTTATGTTCACTCTTGTAGTGAGACCAATGGCTTATCTATGCCTGGAAACTAAACTCAAAAAAGCATGGAGGGCCAGTATTCTATTACGCAGGCGGACACACACACTAATGCACACATATACACACACACACACACACACACACAATCCCTTTGCAACTTCTCTATCCAGGCAATATTCTGTTCTGTTATATTGTTTCTATCACATTTTCCATTAAAACTGACATTTCATCTCAATAAAGCCCTTGAGGCGGAAACCTAAACACTAGCAGAGGTAAGAACAAATGTGTGTCTTTCTCTGTGTGTGTGTGTGTGTGTGTGTGTGTGTGTTTGTAGGTTCTTCTGAATGCATGCGAGAATGTGTGTAAAAGTGGTACATTGAGAGAATGGAAAATGACACATACTGTCATTCTGTGAAGGTACAGGGGTTCATTATATGCAGCGTTAGTGAAAGAGTAAAGCAATTACACCTGTCTGCAGTGGGGGCCGGTTATCAACGCACAAGACAATTATCAAAAGGACAAAATGAACGTCCTCGCTCATCCTCGCACCCAGTTTCTCCTCCTTTCTGACTTCTGCTGTCAATTCTCGGTGGATTTGAATCAATGGTAGATAAATGTAATGTTAGAAATGTCACTTTAATGCACAGTGCTTCCTGTAGCTCTTTGGAAACTGTCAGACATTTCAGTGATGGTGGACAGAGATGTTTCTAGCGGATTACAATGTTAAGCTTGTGTAATATTGTTGGTTTTGGGGTTGTAGTTTAGTTTGTAATAGATCAAGCTGTGCTTCATGCACAGTAGTTATCATTTCTACAATGCTTGCATGTGATTTAGTCTTCTTTGGCCTGAATTGGTCACAATGTTAGAAAGAAATCATGTGGTGCTCACCTGTTATGTTGCTCTGCATGAAGAAAAAAAAAATTAAACACAATATGAAATAATTAAAAAAATATTTTCACAAAATTGACCTTTTTTATTCAAATAATTACTTTATTCAACATTTTCAATAAATTTCCACAGACTGCCTTTCATTAATTCCTTCCAGCTTAATCCCTTTATTAATCTGGGGTCACCACAGCAGAATGAACCACCAACTTATCTAGTATATGTTTTACACAGTGGATGCCCTTCCAGCTGCAAGCTTTCACTGGGAAACACCTATAAACTCTCCTTCACCCACGTACACTACGGACACCTTTTAGCTTACCCAATTCAACTGTCCCGCATGTCTTTAGACTGTGGGGGAAACCGTAGCCCCCTGGAGGAAACACACACGAACACATTGAGAACATGCAAACTCCACACAGAAATGCCAACTGGCCCAGCCGAGGCTCGAACCAGCAACCTTCTTGCTGTGAGGCAACAGCACTACCTACTGCACCACCACATTGCCACATTATTATTATTATTATTGTTATTATTATTATTATTATTATTATTATTATTATTATAGTTGTTCTTGCATTATTATTATTATTATTATTATTATTATTATTATTATTATCATATTACTCCAGTTTTTTTTAATCATTGCACTAGCTCCCAGTTAAGTATTGTATATATTAAAAAATCTTATTGACTACCAAAGTCCTAAATGGCTTAGCTCCCCAGTATTTCAGGGAGCTGCTGGTGTATAATAGCCCCTCAGGTCCACTACGCTCAATTAAGTCTGGACAATTGATTATTTCCAGAATATGAAAATCAACTGTAGGCGGTAGATCTTTCTCATATCTGGCACCTAAACTCCGGAACAGCGTTCTTAGGATAGTTCGGGAAGCAGACAAACTCTGTCAGTTTAAAACTAGACTAAAGACACATCTCTTCACATAATACACAAATAATGTTGAAATCCAAATCCTCTAAATGATTGTCAGACTGCATTATTTAGGGCAACCGAAGCCGGGAACACTTCCTTAAAGACATTATAATTTGAATGGCATCTGCGCTTATATCTTTTTTATTACTCCCGAGGTTTCCCTAATCCTAGACCAGGCCGTATCCTGAGCAGCTGCTGTGGTGGACTCTGCACAAGACGTTTGTCAATAGGAGAAATGGTTGTGCCTAACTGAGCCTGGCTTCTCTCAACGTGTTTTAATTCTTCACTTTTACTAATTTATGAAGTTTTTTCCTCCCCGCTGTTGCCACTGGCTTGCATGGTTTGGGACCTGTAGAGCTGCACATTGATGGATTTGCTTTTCAGTTTTTAAACTCTCAGCAGTGAATATTAAACCACACTGAACTGAACTAAACTGAACTTCAACACTGAAAACTGGACTGACAATTTACTGTTTCAATTTACTATAATCTCCTATGTGAAACAGTTTTGACAAAATCTACAATCTAAAAGCGCTAAAGAAATAAAGATGAATTAAATTACTATTATTATTATTATTATTATTAATAATGGCAAATTAAACATTGAACTGTGCAATCAGCTTTAAACATTATTAAGCAGGGCTCTATATTAAAATGTTTGATATTGGTTGGTTTTTAGCTACAGATGCATTTGACATC